>NC_133660.1:277068099-277368099 GCF_037893015.1 Macrotis lagotis
TTTACAATCTAAACATGAAAACTACCCTAGGGAAAGGGGCATAGAATTCAAACAAAGCAAACTAATCTAGGGAAAAGAACATAAAATTCAAACTGAAACCAGATTATCTCTTTAGTCCCAGGAATTGAATGATTCTCCAGACATCAGCAGATTAAGGTGAGGTCAGTTGACTCTTCAACCATATCCCAGAAGTTTGCTTTGTCAAGGGAGGAGGGGCACATAGTTAACCAAATTCAATCTATAATATTTTACTGAAGAAATCTCAAAACTTTATCCCACTCACCATTAAGATAACAAAGTAAAGGGACTGAATGGTAATGTAAGTTTAGTAAAGTAATTAGGGAAAATTAGAATATATATCTGCCTGGACTGATTAGCAGCAGAAGTCATTGGAAGGCAAGCAACATAAGGAGGGAGCAAGCAGCATAGAAAAGCTAGGGACAGTCCCAAGGTGAGTGCCATTGGGCTGATTCAACTGCTAGCAGGGGGAAAGGCCAGGGTTTATGTAGAGGAGAGAAATTAAGGACAGTTGCAAGTTTGTGCAGTGGGGCTATATTTCATAGAGAACCTGCTGGAGTTCCTTAAGAAAGAAGCAAAGGTGAAGAAAGTAAGACTTGGCCTGGTGTTTGATTTAGGTCAATTGGGGAGGAGTTAGGGTGGTGCTAGGGCAGGATTAAAGAGTGCATAATTTAGAGATTTGGAATGCCTTGAAGGATCAATTTAGTGTCTTCAAGTAGTAGCTGTAAATCAGGCAATAGGATGTTATTGTGGGTGGATTTTAAGCAAAACTGCTTTAAATTGATCAGGTCTGATCAATGGGATGGGAGCAGGGGCATATAAGTGAGTCTCAAGTAGTTCTGATGGCTTAGGCAATGGGATGGGGGGGGGGGGTCAGTGTTAATCTAAGGCCAGATTCCAAAGAGATGAGGAAATCATGAATATGTGGGGGGGGGGCTGGGGTGAGGGGAGGTAAAGCTCAAAGAGCAAAGATGAGGTATGTAAATGGCAGCAGTAGCTCAAAGACTTAATCCTTTCACACTAGGGCAGGAAGTTATGGTTTTGCTAATGGGGCTTGCCTTGCCTTGGGGCCAGGATCTATTGAGGTCTTATCAGATAATCACCTCAAGTCAATCCTTAATGTAGGTATGAAATTGCATGGTCTAGGTTCTTTCATAGTTGAGGGCCAGGACTCTCTTTCAACATAATGCACACGGTACACCAGAGAGGCTTCTTTTTTGGGTTACCACTTACTGGGGTCTTATGCTGAAACTAGGTAGAAGACATTGTTCTTTGTCCTTCTTTATGAACCAGACCAATAAAATTAGGATGGTGGATGTCTTGACTTGCAAGTGAATTAGATTTCAGAGAGGTTAGCCTGTGCCAAAAGCCACCAGCCTCACTCTCCCCTCTGGAGCTGTCTTGGGCCAGTAACAAGATACAGAATAGGATGACTGGAGATGACCTAGAATGCTTAAAAATGCTTTAAAAAACTAAGGTCTTTCCTAAGTATCATTTTTTTAAAGAGACCACATCCATTAGTGTTGAAGGCTAGTTAATAAATACTCCCTTTTTACCTAGACAAAAGAAAAAAAAAAACACTGACATATATGGTGTAGGGTATTCCTGGGATTCCACAGACTCCGACCCCAGGGTCCAGGGGTAAAAAGAAAACACAGATTTATTAACACAACAGGCCAAAAGAAAGAAAGTGAGAGAGTTAAGAGTTCTTTAAATGCCTCTGGTTTTGGGCAAAGCCTTTAATCGAATGCCAGTCACTGAATAACTCTAGGATTAGGAGATTAGAGACCATAAAATTAAGAGATATTAAAGTTCTTTATACTCAGCAGTTTAACCAAGGTAGGCCAACAGCTGATTAAGTCAGAGAGGTAAGGATGGTAAGAGGGATGGAAAAAGGTGCCAGTTTCTCCTTAAATGCCCCCCTCAGTTCCATGAGAAATACACAGGTAATATTATGAATGGCTCATAGTCCAGAGTGATTAAATCTCTATTTTAACAGAATGACCACCTCTCTCAAAGGCAGAGGGTCCTGGAATCCTGGAAATGCTAGGTTTTATATTCATTTTGAAAGGCTAGTTCCCTTCATGTCATTCATTGGCTATAGTCACAATCTAATTGATACATTCACTCCCATACATTTTCCCCCACCCTGCCAGGGGAAAGGAACAGTAATCTCCTTGAGTATGTGCAAAAGAGAAGGATGCAGACCCTAGGTTAACTCAAAACCAGATGGGGCAGATCTGATCTAATCTCAGGTTTTGATCAGATTGAGGTTGTACCTGCCCTACAGGCAGACCCCAGTTTTTGTAATATAAACTAACAATCTCGCTTCACTTTCTTGTGGAAGCCAAACCCCATGTATCTCACAGATGAGATAAAAAGGAAGACAAGGAAGCAGAGAGAGAGAGAGAGAGAGAGAGACATGAGGATGAGAACCAATATGAAGCAATTCTGTTTGTGCTGTTGTGAATGTAGAAGGGAGAGGCAATTGATAAAAGTGGAAAGCTGATTCTGCTCTTAATGGAATGTTGTTAATCCCAAATTGGGAAGTTCATATTGGATCCTGGTCATGAGAGGAGTTGGAGTTTATTGACAGTTTGGAGTGATCAGGGGATTCTGGGAAGATGGCAGAATAGGTCAGAAAATTCCAAGTTCCAAATTTACTACACACAAGCACCTCAGGCTGAATGTAGAGTGGCAAAAATATATGAGAGTAGAAACAGAGTAGTGATTCTCCTAAGGTAACTGGAGACCAGAGGAAAGATTCCAGGAAGGAGGTTTGGCTTGAGGGAAGTACAAACTCCTCCCTGCTAATTCCACTGAAGCATCAAATGACAAGCCCTGTGTGTAGATGGGTTGGGAGACAACCTCAGCCTCAGGAATTCTTGCCTCACAAGCAGTGATACAGGGTCAGACATCTGAGCAGGTGAAGACTGAATGAGCTCTGCTGCCAAGGGATGCCAGGCCAAACTACGCTTCTGAATCACAGGTCCCAAGCTGCAGTTAAAGGCAAGGAGAAATTAATGGGTCAGGAATGCTGCTGGCTGTGGGAACCTATAGGAGAGCTGAGTTCTTGGTTTTGGTTCCAGGATCAAAGTGAGAATTAGAGGGTCCTCAGAGAGCAAGAACATTTCCAAGATACTGTACCTGGGGGCCCTAGCTGTGACTTAACAGAGGAAAGGAGTACCAAGGCTGGATCCTGCACAAAGTTCAAAAAATAATAGTAAGAAGGACCTGAGGCTAGAGACATCATCTTCCACACCCAAGGACTAGAGGTGGTTATAATAATAAGATGCTAAAAAAATTAAAATGAGCTTGCAAAGGAGAAAAAAAAGCAACCAGAGATGGCTGGCTGTTATGGGAATATAGAAGATTGGGGGTTCATTAATGGGGGCTATTAATGAAGTAAAAAATGTCAGCCCAGAGAATAATGTCAAATAATCACCTACCCCAAAAGAGTTCTTAGAACATTAAAAAAGACTTTAAAAATCAAATTAGAATGATTGAGAGAAAAACTAGAAAACAGAAATAAGAAAAATCCAAGAAAACAAGGAAAATTATGAAAAGAAAGTAGATCAACTGGAAAAGGACATCCAGAATCTTAAGGAAGAAAATAACTCCTTTAAAAAACAAAACTGGGCAAGGGAATGTGAATGGCATTATAAAATAAAAAAAAATTAGAAGAAAATGTGAAACCTCTATGAAAAACCACTGATCTGGATATCAGATCAAGAAGAGAAAACAAGAGTAATTGAACTACTCCAAAGCCATGATCAAAAAAAGAATCTTGATATAATAGAAAATCCACTGATACATCACCTGAAAGAGATCCCATGACCAAGTTCCAAAACTAACAGGTTAAGGAGAAAATGCTACAACCAACAAGAAAAAAACAATTTAAATACTGCAAAGCCACAATTCAAACATGCAAGCAGCTGTTAAGACTTGTAAGGTCAAATGTAAGGTGAGGAAGCCACAGTATAAGGAGAACAAGGGCAAGAGGTGAATGGAGTGGAAAGCAAAGCTGTTTATTGAAGGAACAGTAGACTGAATCTGAACAGACTCTAGCACCAAACGGATCTTTTGTCTAAATGTTTTATAGAGCTTGATGTGATTTTGTAGACTAGGTTTCAGTTATTTAGTTTCTATATAACTGAGACTTAACTGTCAGCAGGATGTTGCCTAGGTTCTGTGTAAGAAACAAAGCTTAACTAGACTGAGGAGAAGCTCAGGCCTGGATAGAACATTCCAGTGTTTTTAAATTTTTTTTATTGGTTAGGTGGGAAAGCAACTGCATTTGTACTGGTCAAGGGAAAGTCCATTGCCTATGAAGACTATGGGAGATTAGACTGTTATTTCTGGACATTGGGGAGAGGGGGTTTTGCCAATCACTCATCATGCTTGGAGGGTTTCTAGCCATGAAAGCTGGATTGGGGGGGGTGGAGTTTTGCTAGTTGTAAACTGCCTTATAGTCCCACTTTTGGTGTTTGATGGGGAAGGACCCGAATTGGGTTAACTGCCCCATCTTTGGTGTCAGCTTCTTGCTGAAGAGGGATGTTTGTAGGGTGCACAGGGATGTCAGTCGTGGAATAAGGACCAGAAGGAAGAGGAATCTTGATCCAGGGAATCAGTGTGGAACATCAATTAGAATTTTCTTATGAGACAGTCATCTTGCAATAAAGGAGGTGGTAACCCATTTCTGTAAAGAAATAGGTATCTTCAAGAACAGTGACAGAGGAAAAAGAGTTTGCCAGAGAGAGTGGTGAGAGTTTCCTTCAAGTGAACTAATATTTAGCGTTAACTAGTCTGAGAGAACTGCAGGGCCATTGGGAGGTTTAGAACCTCCTTAATCAGTAGTTTAGAGTTTGAGAAATAGCCCCTAACCGTATTATAAATTAAACTCATGCTGTAAACATTTTCCTCTCAAAGAGGAAGTGAAAGTCTTCAATTGTGTTCTTTTCCATGATATGCACATTCCAGAATCCAAACTATTGGGAACTGAAAATATGAATATAACATTAGCAAAAAGTAAGAACAACAATAACAATACAGAGAAGTGTGGATAATAAAATCTCTTCCATGATTTTGGGTAGCCGAGAGTTGAATCAGAGTATCTAGCAGGGGCAGCTAGGTGGCACAGTGGAGGCTAGGTGGCAAAGTGGATATAACATCGGCCTTGGAGTCAGGGGGACCTGAATTCAAATCCGGCCTCAGACACTTAATACTTACCTAGCTGTGTGGCCTTGGGCAAGTCACTTAACCCTATAGCCTTGCAAAAACTAAAAAAAAAAAAAAGTACCTAGCATACATCTTGTGATAGTTAACCAAATCCAAACAGCATTGGTCTTATCAGTATGAAGGGGAACACTGCCCAATAGCAGCACATATTGTGCATGCACCCATGTCTTTCATTAGCTACTTGCTCTGATTTTGGAATTCTGCTAAAGAGAGAAAAGGCTGGGACATGATTAAAAATTAAATTAGTCTTGATAACTCAACACATATATAGCAGCATGAAGTATCTTTATGTCTGTTTGACTTTAGTTTAATTTCATAGTTAACAGTCAGCCATGCAGGTTCAGGAATAACCAGGTGGGAATCCTCCTTTTCAAAGGAGCCCAGTGGGAAAATTGAGCCAGAACAGAGCCTTGATGAACTGAGATCAAAGATTATCCTTTCCTTCTATACCTTACCTGTGACAGTTTAGGTATACATTTCCTCTGAGTAACTTGTGGCATCAGGGCACAACATAAAAATCTTGAAGGGTTTAAATCTCTTCTAAATTTATACAAAAATAGAGATGAGGGAGCAGAACAAAGGGGAGTAGTGGAAAGGAATGTAGATTAAGATTTAGGAGGTGGGGAAGTAGAAAAGGGAGGGGACATTAGAAGATAAAAGAAAGATTCTTTAAAGGTATGGAAAAGGGAGGTTGTAATTAGAAGTAAACTAGAGGAAGGTTAGAGTAAACAGATTGAGAAAGACAATAGTGAGGAAAAGTAGGATTGAGAAAAAAACAAAGATTTTAACTGTGAATGTGAATAGGATGAACTCACTCATAAAATGAAACAGATAGCAGAATGCATCAAAAAAAAGAATACTATAATATAATCTAATAATTTATTTTTTATTCTTCATTTTTGAAGAAGACCACATCAGGGAGGTAATACCATGACAAGAACATAAATCAGATGTGAGTGAGGGGATACTGTTTTAACTTGTTAGCCTCATTTTCTCCTCTAGAGCCCATCTGGGTTCAGTGAACAGAAAGGTAATCAGGATTAAATGACTTGCCTAAGAGCATACAGCTAGTAAGTGGCAAGTGGGTGTTGCTGGATTCGAACTTCCAATCTGACTTCAAGACTTGTGCTCCAGGGGTTGCTAGGTGGCATAGTGAATAAAGCACCGGCCCTGGAGTCAGGGGTACCTGGGTTCAAATCCTGTCTCAGACACTTAGTAATTACCTATCTGTGTGGCCTTGGGCAAGCCACTTGCCTTGCAAAAAAAAAAAAACACCTAAAAAAAGGACTTGTGCTCCATCTACTGTTTACTAGAAACACATTTAAAAATAACAAATTACACATATAGTTAAAGTTAAGGACTGTAGGAGAATATATTATGCCTCATCTAATGCAAAAAAAGAAGCAAGGTATCAGTCATGATATCAGACAATTGTAAAACCAAAATAAATTAAATTAAATTAGATTAAACAGGGAAACTACATTATGATAAAAGGTACAACATACAATCAAGAAATAAAAACACTAAACTTATATGCACCAAATACCACAACTTTCTACATTTTTTTTAAAAAAGCTAAATGAATTACAGGTGGAAATAGTAATACTATAATAGTAGGGATTTTAATTCCCCTTTCAGAAATAGACAAATCTAATAAAAAACAATAAGAAAGAATTAAGGAAGTGAATAGAAATTTAGATAAACAAGATATGAAATCTGGAGAAAATTGAATAGAAATGGAAAAGTAGTGGTACCTTTATAACAATTGACCATGTATTAAGATGAAAAAAAAATTATAGCTAAAAGCAGAAAAAGTAAATAATTCCCTTGGAGAGTACAATTCAATAAAAATTATAATAAGGGACCATGGAAACATGGGGGGGGAATAGAGATTAGAATAGAGATTAAGCAAACTTAAAAAATATATTAAAGAATAAAAACCCATCAGTAATTTCATTACAGAAAATGACAATAATGGAACAATGTATCAAAACCTATGGAATACAATGAAAGCAATATTCAGAAAATCTTCATCTCTAAGTTCATATATCAATAAAGAAAAGAAACTTTGACCAATGAATTGGTTGTACATGTAGTGGCTGGCTTATTTCTTGAGAATGAATGGAAACAAATAATTTAAAAAAATGCAGGAAGTTTTGCATTATCAGATCTTAAACTACTTTATCAGGGAGTAATCATCAAACTATCTGGTACTAGTTAAAAATATAGAAAGGTAGATCAGTGGAACAGAATAATCCTACAAGCTACAGCAGTAAATGAATATAGTTTGACAAATGTAAAGACTTAAGTTTTGGGGATGAGAATTCATTATTTGGTAAACACTATTGGTAAAACTGAATAGCAATCTGGTAGAAATTAAACATAGATCAATATCATGTTATTTACCAAGATAAGATCAAAATGAATATAAGACCTAGATATAAAGGGAGATTTTAAAAGAAAATTCGAAAAACTTGAAACATCTCACCTATCAAGCTTACGAATGGGTGAATAATTTATAAGCAATCAGAGATAGCATTGTAAGAATGAAAAGAAATAATTTTGACCATATGGAATTAAAAAAATACAAATAAAATAAAATAAATATAAACCAGATTAGAAAGCAGAAAACTACAGAAAAAATTATAAACAATTCCTCAGATAAAAGTCTTATATTTCAAATATAATATATATTTCAAATATATTTCAAAAACATTGATAAATCTATAAGAATGTGAATCATTTTCCAATAGTGAAATGGTCAAAGGATATATAACAGGCAGTTTTTCATTGAGAAATCAAAACAAAATGTAGTCATTTGAAAAATTCTTTACATTGTTATTGATTAGTAAAATGCAAATTAAAATAATCTTGAGATATCATTATTATCTATCATATTGGCTAAAATGATAAGAGTAAAAATGACAAGTTGGAGGAATTGTGGAAAAATTGGGACACACAGAAACAATATTAAACAAATTTAATCGTCTGCTCAGTTTGAAATGCTTTTGGAGATGATCAGAGTAAATTGACATCTTTTTGATGGTAACGCACTGCAATGTTAAACATCCACCTTCAGAAAAGTGACCTTATTCTTGTCCAGTTTACATTTTGTCTTCAGCTCATTTTACTTATGTTTCCTTATATTCGAAGCAGAGTTTATCCCCAACTTATAGCTAGTCTTCCCGGCACAAGAATAAACAGATCAAATGGAAGAAAGCAGGTATAACTATGCTTATCCAAAAAACAAAACAAGACAACACAAAACTGGCATCCTCTAAGTCTGTTAATGAGACTGCCACATCCCAAGTCTCTATGAGATTGAATCCTTGTCCTCTTTTTGGCCTTGTTTGGTGGATGATCTCTAGTAAACAGGGGCATGAGATTGTGTCAAATAGAAATATTTGACAAGTTATATGATGTTCATAATCCACAGTGAAAATTCTCAGCTGAAAAGATGAATCATCAATATGCTGCGAAATAGCTTGAATAAAATGAAACAAGAATTCATTAAAAAGAATGATAAAATGATGAAATGTTGAGTTATTCCTTAAAAGACAATGAAAATGGTTTTAAATTGACTGCAAGAGTAGAAGAAACAAGAGGGCCTCCTTTTCTGATCAAGAAGAAATGAGTCTTCAGAGAGGCAGGGAGTTAAGTGACTAAGGTCAAGAGTCTTTGTCCCTATTACTCTAGATTTGTCTGATCACATTTAGACCTGACAGATTCTACTGGACAGTCAGAAACATCAGAGCCCATCCCAGGTACTGACTGACCCTCAGATTAGGAGCATATTCCCAGTCTCCTGACAACATTTCCAAGGGACAAATTTGATCTCTCACCTCAGACAAGAGGAAAAAGCCATTTCTATTTATTCGACGGTACATGATGGGGCTTCTTTCCTGGCTGGGGATGAGTGAGGAAATCAAGTCAGTCATCATTGCCTCTCCTCTGTCCTCACTACAAGAAGGATGTCACCTTGTCTCCCACTCTGCTGTCAAGGCTGGCTGTGTAGGCAAGCCCCTAACACCTTTTATAGGTCAATGGAAAGAACTCCTTTAGCAGTACTCTAGACATAGACAGACAATGAGCCACATCGTCTCTGGTCTTTGATCTCTGCTGCAAAGGTATGGAGATGGCAACTGGGTTGGTTAGCAGGTTGGCCTTCAGAATTTCCCCATTTGTGGCTGTGAATTTGTAGAAACACTGTGAAAAGGGTAAAGGCTTCAGAGAGGGAGCCCTAGGAGGCTGATAAACCTTCCCTTGTCAGCAGCTCTGCTTGATTTGAGCTCCAACCAGGATAAACCGGTCACCTAAAAAAATCTCATCATGTTGTTTTCTTTTGCTTTGGTTACTCAGCACTTTTCCATCTTCCTTCTCATCCTCTCCACTCTGATTTGAGGGCTGAAGACTAGAGCACAGCCCCTTCCCAGCTTTCCTTCATAGAGGTTAACCTCAACTATCCAGCCACTCTGCCCTTTCTATCTTTCTCTCTTCTTGGTTAGAATGCCAAGGAATATGCTGAAGCTCCCCTCCCCACTTGCTTCTGCAACACCACCGCTTAGCACAGGGCCCAGAGCAGAGTAGGTGTTTAATAATTGTTTACTGCATTGGATAATTGAATTGAATTTGCACAGGGGAGCCAGGGAGCATGTTGAACAGAAGCCGGTCTTTTCTGTATGACAGATGCTCTCCCGTTCCTTCAATCTGCCTAGCTGTGCTTAGCTACCACTAACTTTGTGATCCACTTACTACTGAAGACTATTTACCTGTGTCTAAGAAGCTGGAGACATTCATCGGATCATAGGGTTTGGGACCAGATTAGGGTTTAGAGAATCTCTAAAGAACCTTTCCATTTTACAGTTGAGTAAGTTGAGTCTGGGTGTCATTTGCCCAGAGTTATAAGGAGATTATTGACTACTTGCTGAAAACAACAATATCCTCCAGGTCTTTAAAGGACTGTGCAGAAGTCATAAAGAGTTGGCCTCTCTTCCCAGAGTTAGGTTATCCAGGCTATTAGGAAGGACTTCTGGAACATTGCTGTGCAGGAAGATGATGACGTTGGTAAAGGGCCCTGGTTCTTCTCATATCTGGACTATTGGAAGAAATTTTGGTTATTTTACCTGGAAGAGAGAAAATTTAGGAGTGACAAGGAAACTCTCACCTAGTATTAGAAGAGAAATGAAGCTTTGCCTGTTAGGGTCTCCTTTTCTGATCCAGAAGAAATGAGTCTTCAGACACACAGGGAGTTAAATGACTAAGGTCAAGTCTTTGTCCCCTCTTACTTTAGATCTGTCTTGTCACACTTAGACCTGACAGATTCTACTGGACAGTCAATTTGTCCTGTCCTTCCCACTCCCCATCCCATTCAACATGGTTGGTTGCTGTCCTCCAAAAGTGACTTCACTATGTTGGAGTCAAATTACAGTGTGTCTGACCCTGGCTGATCAGACCAATACAAGCTCAGGATGCTCTACCACAAAATAGGCCATATGAACACTGGGGGCATGTTCTCTAAACTTATGCATCTAGCATTTCCCTTGAGTTAACTTCAGTTTTACTTTACTTGTATAGTAGCATCTCTGAGGAGAGTATTCCAGTGCCCATGTGGTGCAATCAATTGCAGTCTCTTCACAGAGACTTCAGACTGTCCTTATAACCACTTTTTTCCTGACCATCATGAGTACTGTGTGAGTTTTCCACAAAATAGTCTTTAGGCAAGCTTATGTTTGGCATTTGAACCACAGAGTCAGCCTATCAGAGTTGGAGTCTCTGAATGCTTGATGGTTTAGTTTAGATCAAGAACAGACCTCAGTGTCAGTACCTTCTGCCAGGTGATCTTCAAGCTCCTCCTAAGACAATCCAAATGGAAGCCATTCAATTTCCTGGCATGGCGCTGGTAGACTGGCTTTCATGGGCATAGAGTGGTGAGGTCAACAAAATAACTCTGTAGGTCTTCAATTTGTTTGTCAGTCTCTTCTCTCTCCTACTTTCCTTTGCACTTTTCTAAACATTGAGATAACTCTGGCGATGCCTGTGTCAACCTCCCCATCAATGTGAACCTCCCTGGAAAGGACATTGCCAACCCTGGAAAGGACGTTGCCAAGGCAAGTGAACTCACCCACAGTATTCAGAACTTCTCCATTTACTGCAATCACATAGGAATGGTGTACTTTCTTCTTCATTCTTCATAGCCCACTAAGCATCTTTCTTTTTTCCAAATAAAAGTATTTAATTTATGGAATTAAATAATCATTTCCATAATGAACTATAATTTAAATAAAAGATGATTGCACATTAAACTGCAAATCTATATGCCCAAATTGATATTCCTTCAAATATGCAACAAAATTATCATTTACATTTGTCTTTTCATTCTCTTTCTCCCTGCCCTAGAGATGGCTACCACTAGAAGCAAACAGATACACATATGTAAAATTTTTTATACATACTTTTATTTTTATTTTATTTTATACATACTTTTCATTTTTCAATTCTTCCTCTTGTTGCAGATAACATCTTTCTTCCTATGGATTAAACTACCTTCATGGGTTCCATTTCTGTGTGTATAGATGTGGTTATTATTATTATTATTATTTTGGTTTTTTCAAGGTAATGGGGTTGAATGATTTATCCAAGGTCACACAGTTAAGTAATTATTAAGTGTCCAAGGACGAATCTGAACTCTGGTCTTCTTGATTCCAGGGCCAGTGCTCTATCCATTGTGCCACCTAGTTGCCCCTGCAGATGTGATTATGAATGGAAATGCTTTACAATCTTGTTTGATCCCTTTTAATTCATGTTTGTTTTTCAGGAAAGATATTGAAGCAGTTTGACATTCCCTTATTCAGCTCACTTTGCAGATGAGAAAGCTAAGGCAAATGTGTTTAAGAGACTTACTCAGAGACAAAAATGGCTATTTAGTATCTTGTGGCCAGAATTGAAGTCATTAAAATAACTCTTCCAGACTTTGGGTCTAGTGCTCTATATACCACAGCACCTCATTTCCCAAAATAGTATGTGGTTCATTTTATATTAGAATGTCATCTTCAACCCAGAGTTAACATTTCCCAGTGGTGTATATTCTTATGTATCCCATTCCACACTACTATCTATCTCTCCAACTTTTTTCTTTTTTCTCTCTCATTCTTTCTGTCTTTTCTCTCTCTTCCACCCCTTCCTCCTCCTCCTCCTGTTTCACAAAGCTGTGTAGTTTGTTATTTTATGATGAATGTTATTGACTGGATAAGACAGATCACAAAATCCCAGAATTCCACACCGATTTTTTTTGTGTACTAATTTTGCTGCATTGATACATGCTTAAGAAAATATCTACAGATATTACCATTCTACTATGTTATTCTTTGCTGGTTCAGTGGTCCGTGGAGAGACTGGGGATCTGGGCAGCATAGCAAACTTGCAAAACCTAGATCATAAGGGTATTTTGATCCCTGATAAAGAATTACAGGAAGCAGCTGGGAAGAGGATGTATGCTGAAAAGAGAAGGGTCACGAAATTTCTCTGACAGGAAGCAGCCAAATATTAACTAAAAATAACAAGAAAGATTGTTATAAGTGGTCAAACTTTTTCTACTGGAAATCAAATAATAAATATAAATTACATGGTATTTTGTGAAATGCTTCATTTTTTAAAAAGGTTCTTAAATATTTATTTAAATAGCATTTAAAATTATTCTTTTACCATGATAGTTTCTCTCTCTCTTTTTTTACATTTTTGCAAGGCAAATGGGGTTAAGTGGCTTGCCCAAGGTCACACAGCTAGGTAATAATAAGTGTCTGAGGTCGGATTTGAACTCAGGTACTCCTGACTCCAGGGCTGGTGCTCTATCCCCTGCACCACCTAGCCACCCCTCATGATATTCTCTTGAACATTTTTTAAACTTGAAAAATGAAACAATCATTATTTAATTGTTTATTGCTACAAAACAAATCCAAGCATTTTTCATGTTTAAAGTAGATATCTTTCTGCATTTTACATTTGTTTTATATTTACCTGTAAACTGATGAATGGTAGTTTCTTCATTTTTTTTGTTCTTTTGGTTTGTCATTTCACTGATTAAATTTCAAAGACTTTCAGAGTGATTTATCTTCATAAAGTAATTATTTTATAAATTGTTCTTCTAGTTCTGCTCATTTCTGTCTGCATTGTTCTTATAGGTCTTCCCAGTTTCCTCTGAAATTATCCATTTCAACAATTTCTGATGCCCTCATAATATTCCATTGCACTGATCACATAATGCATTTTGTTTAGTCACTCTTTAGTAGGGGACAACTCTTTAGTTTCCAATTTTGGGCTACCATCAGAAACTTGAAAAGGTCACAAGCCAGGACCAAAGTGGAGCAAGTGCTGGTGCAGGACCTTCTGTTTGCAGATGATTGTGCCCTCAATGCAGCCTCTGAGGCTGAGATGCAACAGAGCAGGGATCGATCCTCTGCTGCTTGTGCTCATTTTGACCTAACAATGAACACCAAGAAAACCCAGGTGCTCCATCAGCCAGCATCACACCATGCACATGTGGAACCATTAGCAAATGGAGAAGTTGTGCGGGCTGTGGACAAGTTCACTTCCCTTGGCAGTGTCCTTTCCACTGAGGTCACATTGACAATGACAATGTGTTGCCAGAGCTAGCTCAGTATTTGGGAGGTTCTGAAAGAAAGTGTGGGAGAAAAGAGGTATTAGACTGGCTACCAAACTGAGCCATTGTGCTGAGCTCATGGCTATATGTCTGTGAAACCTAGACATTCTACCAGGGCTATGCTAGGAAACTGAATCACTGCCATTTAAATTATCTTAGGAAGATTCTGAAGATCACCTGGCAGGAGAAGATCCCAGACACTGAGGGCCTTTCTCGAGCAAAACATTCAAGCATTGCTTCGATGGCCTGGATATAGTGTTAGAATGCCAGAAGGATACTTGCCAAAGAAAACTATTCTATGGAGACCTCACAGGGAGCGTCAGAAGAAATGATACCAGGACCCTCTGAATGACTCTCTTTAAAACTTTGGAATTGATTGTGCAGCATGGGAGGACAGCCCAGCATAGCGTGACCTCATTAATGAGGGTACCATTCTCTATGAAGAAGGCAGAATTGAAGAAGCACAAAGGAAAGCTGAGATATATGTTTAGAGTAAGCATCCCAGGTGTTCATAGTGACAATTTGTGCCCACTCTGTGGTAGAACATCCCAAGCTCATACTGGTCTGATCAGCTCCACAGTGATGTCATTTTGGTCTTCTTTGATAATGAAGGACAAGAACCACCAAAATCAGAGAAAACAGCTATAAATATTTTATTTACAAATGTGTTATATACTTAAAATAAATCCCCCTTCCTTGATTTTTTTTGTAATAAAAGTATAATAGTGGCAATACTCCTGAGTCACACTTCTCGTGAGCTACCTTACTAAACAGATATAGTGATCCCAGAGTAAGCTTGTTTGCCAAAATGAGCCAAAAGTCTTATTTATTTCCAGATGCCTTTGCCAGTATTTGTTGGCTGACATTGCTGAGCTGTCTACCTCTAACCAAACTTCTTCTATGTCCCACTTTTTCCTGGAAAAGACTGTCCACTCTCTTCCCTCACACCTCCTTGAATTACCCCTTTGTGGATGTCAAGCATAAATTGCCCCAGTATCTCCTAGGGCTTGGGCTCCATTAACTAGTTGCTTCAGTATCCGTGCTTACCTTCTTATCCATTGAATAGATATTCTGAGTTGACTCAACCAGAACTCTATATTTGAGAGGTGTGTTATTATAAGGTTGACATTTGGTATCAGAAATAAGATTTGGTGAGCATAGAGTAAATCTCCAACCTCATTTTAAACCTGAGGCTAGGTACCAGCAAACCCCCCCTAATTTCCAACTACATTTTTGGTTGGTGAATGCTGCTTTTTCATTCAAATTTCAAAATCTCTTTTTTTTGGTTTTAATTCTTTATTGAATGGGAAAGTCATAAGTCTTGTGGGTGATGGGGCCAAAAGAAAACAAAACCATCTCTGGAAATTTATAAAAAATTTTGACATTAGGAAAGAAATGTATAATAAGCCCCTCAGCACTGGGGAAGAAAAATCTGCACTTCTAAATAATTAGAGTTTTCTCAGATGAGCCAAGCCACATGACTGAAACAAGGGCTTTTGCCTAGCTGAACTTTTCAGCTTTCACTGAAATGGAGGTTACTTTAATTTCTTCAGAATATCTTTGTCTTGGCTAGTCAGTCCTATATTTAGGGAAACCTGCTTAGGTATTTTGGTTTCTACCATGACTGAATAAGCATGCCCCCCCCCCCCCCCCCCCCCCCCCCCGCCCCAGGATTAGGGTTGTTAGGGTTAGGATGAGTTAGTTGGTTCTAATCCTTCATTATCAAAGGAGACCAACATGCTAGAGACAAGTTAAAGGTGAGCTTAATGAAATTGATTGTAAAAATACCCATTGAATTAATAAATAAAAGTGCAGGAGTTTAAGAAAAAAATTACTATGATAAAATATAAAAGCAGTTGTCTAATTTGATTTAAGGAAAGAAAAGAAAAATCAAATAACTAGTAATGAAATGAGAGGTAGGAATCTACCACTAATGAGGATGAAGTTAAATCAATTATAAGGAGTTATTTTGCCCAATCATATGCCAATAAATTTAACAATTTAAGTGAAATGGAAAAAAAAAATTTACAAAAATTTAAATTGCCTGCAGAAGTAGAAGTAGAAATAGAATATTGAAATAGACCTACTTTGGGGTAGCTAGGTGGCACAGTGGATAGAGCACCAGCCCTGGAGTCAGGAACACCTGAGTTCAAATATGGCCTCAGACACTTAATAATTACCTAGCTGTGTTGCCTTGGGAAAGTCACTTAACCCTATTTGCCTTAGAAAAGCCTAAAAAAAAATTCCTACTTTAGGGAAAAAAAATGAACAGGCTATAAATAGGAAAAAAACCCCAAAACACTAGGGCAAGATGTATTTGCAAATAAATTTTATTCAACATTTCAAGATCAATTAATCTCAATATTAAATAAGGTATTTGGAATAATAGACAAAGGGGGAAATCCTACCAAAATTCTTTTCTGGACCAAATATGATAGATATCTAAGCCATGAAGAGTAAAATAGAGGAAGACAATTATAGACTAAATTCATTGATGAATACAGACACAAAAATCCTAAATAAAATACAAACTAAAAGATTACAAAAACATATTACAAATATTATACATTATGACCAAGAAGGATTTACATCAGAAATGCAGGAATGGTCTAGCAGGAGGAAAATGATTAATATAAAAGATTATCTGAATAATAAAAGTAAATAGAAATCATATGGTTATACCATTATATGCCTGGATCACATAAAATATGGAACCTATAATCACTAAAGAAAGAGTAGTGTCATTGATACTGGAGGAATCAAATGGAAGTTTTCAGAGTTGGGATATTCCATTGAATTTTTGTTCTCTGGTGTGTGTGTGTGTGTGTGTGTGTGTTATGCATACTGTGTGACATGTGAGGGGTGTGTGTGATATAAATGTGTGTGAGATGATGTGTCTCCCTTCTCTGGTCTCATTAAGGTGTGACATGTCCTCCAAAACCCATACAGTACCTGTGCTCATCAGGAACTGGATAAGGCAGAGTGAGAGAGATTAAAATAAGGTCATAGAAATGTAGAAATACAGAGTCAGAGAGACAAAAAATTGAACAGACTGAAAATGAGAGAGGATGCAGAGACCAGCCTTGACCTTTAGAGGGAGAGAAGTATTTGCCTCAACATTAATAGAAGTGGGATGGGGAAAGGGAAGGAAGCACTAGCAGAAAATGGGGGGAGGCATGGCTGAACTGGAATCTCCTGTGATCAGGGCAAGGGGGAACATGGCCTATGGAAACTTGAGGAGTTTGATCCCTGGCTCTCAACTGTGACAAGGAGAGCACAAGGAGACATGGGGTCTTAGAGGATGTATTTCCTCTAACTGTCCTCTTCAGGACAGGGACAGTGGCTATTTGTTGGCGTAGACTTCTTCTGGGATGGTGACACAGGAGACACTGGACCTCACTCACCAGATAAAGGAGCCTTCAATATGGGAGGGAGTACAAAGTGCAGGGAGCATTGGGTCTGGAGTCAAGAAGACCGGTATTCAAATGCAGTATCAGAAACTTTCTTTGGTCCTGTGGGCAAGTCATTGGACCTCTTCCTGCCTTAGTTTCCTCGCAGATAAAATGGATATCATGAGAGCATCTACCTCTCATGAAAATTGTGAGAATTAAATGAAATATTTATGAAGAACTTAGCAAAGTGCCTTCTCCAGCCTTGTTCAGTCATGTGACTCCTTGGGATCCCATCTGGAATGTTCTTGGGGTTTTGTTGGCAAAGAGTGGTTTGCCATTTCTTTTGCTAGCTTATTCTACTGAAGGGAATAGTTAAATGACTTGCCCAGGGTCAAACAAACAGTTGTTAAGTGTCTTGGGCCTTATTTGAACTCAAGTCTATCCTTTCCAGGTTCTAGAACACTTTCTTCTGCACCGTCTGACTGCCTGGCAACAGGAGGCACCTGCTTTTTCTCACCACTTAGAATTCAAATCCCCTTCCATAAGGGATGGAAGAAGAGGGAATCCTGGTCTCTTTTCCAGGGAGGTGGGAATGGGGCAGTAGATGGTTCTGGGGCAAGGAGTTCATTTCATGGTATCTGCCTGAGCATCTTGTTCTTAGCCTCAGGATGAGGGCTCTGCACTGTAGGCCTGGGGTTGGGGCAGGGTCCTCTCTCCTACATTTGCACCCTTGCTCATCTCAGGGGCCTTGAAGGACCATCCTGAGGGCTCTCTCCTTTTTGTTTTAATCTCTCTGACTACTCAGGAGTTGGTACTGCTGTTCACGTAGGCCAGGAACTGAAGTAACCAAACAGGCATGAAAACCTTGTGGAAGAGAGATATGAAATCATTGATCCCCATGGGCAGGAAAATGAGGACTGTGAGCAGGACTGAGAGGTAGAGCCTTGGGGGGCTGCTGGGGCTGGGAGCTGCACTGGACCCTCCACGGGAGGGCCAGACTGGGCAGGCACAGCACATGAGTGAGGTGGAGAAACCAATGCAGGAAGTTATGGATACAGGAGATTTGTAAATAGGAGCAGATTTTGTAATCCTTTATACGGTTAAATTTTAAGAAAATGTTAACTGTTCCTGTAATGTAAATTGACTCCTATTGTTCCATTGTTAAGTGCATTGCCAACGCCCGACTTCTAGCCTTTTCACTTAGTTTGTAAAGGGGGAGGGATTTCCCCTTTGCCCGCAGTCTCCTGACTCTCCTGTACCCAGAGAATGGGCAAGACCATAACCTGGCCTAAATTTTTCTCATAGTCCGCAGACTCCTGAGTCTCTGCCCCATCTCTGTCACTGTCTCTCTCTCTCTCTCTCTCCTCTCCTCCTCCCTCTCCCCTTCCCTCCTTCCCTGTCTCTCAAACAAATCTCACCTAGTCTTTTGTTATTCTGAGCAGTTTACAAGGAGAAGAGATTTTACTCTGTAATTTTGTTGGCTTGTGTGAGGAATGAAGGGCTTTGTTGGTCCTCACAGGACGTGGAGGGGGGTCCATTTCAAAGGGGCAATGGCCCCAGCCAGTCACAGAGCTGGGAGAGTTCTCCGAACCCCATTGCCAAGATGACAGACTAGATTAGAAGAAACTAGTCCTTAACTGGTCAAGAGTAACCTAGAGTCTGGCCCTTCTCCTTTGCACATGCTCAAAGAGATCTATCTGTTCTGGCTCATGAGGAGAATGATCAGGGCGGGGAAATGTGAGGGAAGCAATGTATCCATACCATGTGTGGCCCCAGCCCTTGGTTGGCATGAAGGGGCAGGAACAAAGCCTTTCAATGTGCATAAAAGAGCTGGTATGCTGGGGTTTCCCTGCCCCCTCTCCCATCATGAGAGGTGCGCCATTTTGTAAAGATATCTTAATAAAAACCATTTTAATCACTCTGGACTAAGTATTCCTGAGCCATTTAGAAGAGCTTGCATAATCAATTCTGTGTGTGAATTCTTCCATCATTCAAGGCCTCCCAATCTTAAACTGGCGACACCGATCCCCAACACTAAAGTGACATGAAAAGGAAGACAATGTCTGCATTGCAGATATGGTCAGTAAGCTTAGGAACACAAAGGACAAAAATTACTAGCCGGAGAGTCCAGAGCACAGAGACATTGGTACCAGATAGGGAAGAGGTGGAGACAGCAGGAGCCACGGGACAAAGCTGTTCCTCACCAGCCCGACCAGGGCAAGGACCAGAGACTGGAACCTGCATCCAGTAACCTAAATAAAACTTTCCAGGTGCCACAAGAACTAAAGTCCCATTTGCACTTCTCTCTGTTGTGTTGTCATGAATGTATTCCTGCTGCTCAGGTGTGGGGGGCGCAGCCATGGTGGGTGGTCCTAGTCCCAGAAAGCCCTGCTCCTCTCTGAAACCTGGGGATAGGAAGAGGTAGAAGGGCATCAGGAGGTCTTTGCAGAGATTTATTCCCATATCTTTCATCCAGAGTTAGGGCCTCGGTTCTAGCTCTAGGGTGAAGCTAGATGCACCACAGTGAACAGAGGTAGGGGCCTACATTAAGAAAACTTAAAATCTAACCTCCAGAAATGACCTGTGAGACAACTGTTTATTAATCCCATCCCATTCACTTGGGACTGAGGGCTTCCCTTCCTATTTCCTCCTCCATAAACCAGTTATTCAGTTATTCAGTCAGCCTCAGTAGCTGATGGACAAGATTGCCCAAATCCTCCAGTACAGGCTTTTCAATCTTTTCAATCAACCCAACTACTGGATCTTACAAAGAGGATCTTTATTTTTTAGGTTTTTGCAAGGCAAATGGGGTTAAGTGTCTGAGACTGGATTTGAACCCAGGTACTCCTGACTCCAGGGCCGGTGCTTTATCCACTGTGCCACCTAGCCGCCCCAATTATAAAGAGAATCTTATGTTGGTATTATTCCCCCCCCCCCCCCCAGTTCATCCTTCATTGACTGGCCGGGTAGCTGGAGGCAGCTGAACTTCATCACACCCTCAGCTGGTGGAGCTGAAGACTTTCTGCCCACGTCCTTGTCCACTCCCTCATTGATTGTTACCAGAGTGGAATTTTACCCTCAGGCATTTCATCTTTTTCCAAAGACTTTTTAAGCATTCAATGCTCTCTAGAGGCATCTTTGGCTTCCCAGAAGGCCACTGACCTCAATCTATTATTTGCTGGCCATAGTTATTAAATTAGTTTTTATTTACTCAGAAATTTTGTCTCTCAGACTTTTCATTAGTCACATAACCTGGTGACCCTCGATAAATTCTTTAATAATTCTCTTCCTCAGGTTCCTCAACAGTAAAGTGGGACCCAAAATAGCACCAATCTCACAGGGTTCTTCAGAGGCTCAAATGCCATAATATTTGTAAAGTGTTTAGGAGAGAGAATCAAATTGCCATGGGATCTACCCACCGCGCGTCAGAACCTTGGTCTGGAGGACTGGGAACAAGAACTGGGGCTGTCCCGGCTTCTGAAGCTCTCAACACAAAGCTCTCCCTTGTGGCTGGGGCCATATTACAAATGTCTGAAGACGGGGGGCTGGTGCTTGCCTCCGAGGAAAAAAGAAGGCATCAGAGTGCAGCAGCAGAAATTTCTGTTGTTCCTCATTTCTTAGGCTGATCAGATTTCCAGTTGTTCCCATGGAAGGGATTGATGTGTCTAAATGTTGCCGACTGACTTTGATTATCTGCTGTGAAGAATCGCTGTGACCTGGGAATGCAGGGGCAGAAGGGAAATAGAGATTTATTAAAGGAAGTGACAACACAAAAGAGTGATAGGAAAGTTAAGTAGAGATGAAGGAAAAGCCATGTGGAATTGCTAATTAATCTGAGAGAGAGAGAGAGAGAGAGAGGAGAGAGAGAGACAGAGACAGACAGACAGACAGACAGACAGAGAGAGAGAGAGAGAGAGAGAGAGAGAGAGAGAGAGAGAGAGACAGAGGAGAGAGAGAGACAGACAGACAGACGGAGGGGGGAGAGAGAGAGACAGAGAGAGAGAGAGACAGAGAGAGAAAGAAAGAGAGAGAGGAGAGAGAAAAAAGAGAGAGACAGAGAGAGACAGACAGAGGGGGGAAGGAGGGAGGGAGGGAGAGAGGGAGAGGGAGGGAGAGAGAGAGAGAGAGAGAGAGAGAGAGAGAGAGAGAGAGAGAGGGATAGTATATAGTCGACTTGATTGAAAACCAGAATCCCACAAGATGCTGTTTACAAGAAATACCTTTGAAGCAGAGAAATACACACAGAGTAAAGGTAAAAGGTTGGAGCAGAATATATAATGTATCAGTGGAAGTGAGAAAAGGCAGGGCTAGCTATGCTTATCTTAGGCAGTGCAAAAGCTAAATTAGATCTCATTAAAAAGGATAAGGAAGAAAAGTACATCTTCCTAAAAGGTACCACAAACAATGATGGAATAGCAATACAAAATCTATATACACCAAGTGGTTTAGCATCCATATTCTTAGAGGAGAAGCTAAATGAGTTACAGGAAGACATAGAGAGCAAAACCAGTAATGGGATACCTCAGCTTTCTTTTCTCAAACTTAGATAAATCCAACCACAAAATAGACAAGGAGGATGTTAAGGAGGTGAATAGAATTTTAGAAATGTTATATGATAGACCTCTCAAGAAAAATAATTGGTGATAGAAAATAATATGCCTGTTTCTGAATACATGGCAACTATACAAAAACTGATAATTTATTAGGGCATAAAAACCTCAATCAAATGCAGAAAGGCAGAAATATTAAATGTATCATTTTAAAATCATAATGTGAAAAAAGAATCTTGTCTAATAAAGGGCCATGGAAAGATAGACTAAAAATTAATTGGAAACCAAATAACCTAATTTTAAAGAATAAATGGATCAAACAAAAAATGATATATATAATAATTTCCTCTCATGATAATGACAATAATGAGACCACATACTAAAACTTGTGGGATACAGGGAAAGCAGTTATTAGGGGAAATTTTATATCTTGAAATGCTTACATGAATAAAAAAGAGAAAGCGTGGATCAATGAATTGGTCATACAACTAAACAAAGCTAGAAAAGGAATGAATTAAAAATCTCCAATTAAATCCCAAATTAAAAATTCTGAAAATCAAGATAGATTAACAAAAATAAAAGAAAACAAGCTAATAAAGTTG
The DNA here is from genome assembly GCF_037893015.1 of Macrotis lagotis. NCBI lineage: Eukaryota > Metazoa > Chordata > Mammalia > Peramelemorphia > Peramelidae > Macrotis > Macrotis lagotis. Next base: position 277,090,556 of record NC_133660.1, read on the forward strand.
AGTTGGTTTCATGAAATATATATATATATATATATATATATATATATATATATATATATATATACCTGTGTTTAATTTGATTTAAAAAAAAAAAGAAAGAAATGAATCAAATTACCAGTATCAAAAATGAAATTCACCACCAATGGGGAAAATTTAAAGTTATAGTTCAGAGGTATTTTTCCCAACTATGTGGCAATAAATTTAAAAATCTAAGTGAAATGGATGATTATTTATAAAAGTATAAACTGCTCAGATTACCAGAAGAGAAAAAAAATATCAACCTCATTTCAGAAACAGAAAATGAACAAGCCATCCATGAGCTCCCTAAGCAAAAGGCCAGATGGATTCACAAGCGAATTCTATCAATCATTTAAAGAACAATTAATTCCAGTTCTTCATAAACTATTTTTAAAACTATGACACCCATGTGGTACTATACCTAAACCAGGAAGAGTAAGAGGATTTCCCTAAAGAATCTTGATGCAATTTTTTAAAAGTACAATGTTAGCAACAAGATTACAGCAAGTTAGCTCTGAGATATTGTGAAGAATGCAACATATGATCAGGCCTGCCCCTTAGGTTGATCTAGAGTCCTTGGCCTTGTCCTTTACAAGTGCACCTGCTCAGGGAGGTTCGTGCATATTAATGTTTACTCCTCTGTGCTCATTAGTATAATGAACAGGGCAGGGAAATCATGTGCGGGTAAATGCAGAATAGCTTGCAACCATAACCAATTACCAGCATGAAGGGGAGGAACAAGTCTTTCAAACTGAATATAAGACTGGACATGGCCATATTTCAGGGTCTTTTCTTACTAGGAGAAATGGCCCACTGCAGAATTTTAATCCTTCTGGACTAAGTATTTATAATTATGAGCCACTTATAATAGATAATAAACTATGATCAGGTAGGATTTCTACCAGGAATGCAGAGTTAGTTCAATATTAGGAAAACTATAAGCATAATTGACCATATCAAAAATAAAACTAATAAAACTAATATGATTACTTAAATAGATGCTAAAATAACCTTTTGGCAAAATGCTATATCCATTCCAACAATAACAACAAAACACTAGAGAGCATAGGAATAAATGGAGTTTGTTTATATTTGACTAAAATCATCAGCTAGCATTATTTATAATGCTAAGCTAGAAGCATTCCCAATACGATCAGGGTGAGACAAGGGTGCCCATCATCACCACTATTATTCAAGATTGTATTAGAAATGTTAGCATAGCAATAAGAAGAGAAAAAAGAAATTGAAGAAATTAGGCAACGAAGAAACAAAACTGTCTTCGAAGATGATATAATGGTATACTTAGAGAATTTTAGAAAATTAGTTAAAAACTACTTGAAACAATTATCAACTTTAGCAAAATGGTGGGATATAAAATGAATCTGCATATATATATGTATATATATGTGTGTGTGTGTGTGTGTGTGTGTGTGTGTGTATGTTTCAGATCTAAATAATTGGACAAATGTCAATTGCTCATGGATAGGCCAAGCTAATACAATTAAAATCAAAATACCTTAATTAGATTGTTTCTTCAGTGCCATACCAATCAAACTAAAAAAAAATACTTATTGAGCTAGAAGAAATAGTAACAAAATTCATCTAGAGGAACAAAAGGTCAAGAATATGGAGGGAATTAATGGAAATTAAATGCAAAGAAAGGTGACCTAGCTGCACCTGATTTAAAATTGAATTATAAAGCAGAAGACATCAAAACTGCTTGGTCCTGTTTAAGAAATAAAGTGATGCTTCAATGGAATAGATTAGGTATAAAAATGAGTAGAATAATCTGTTGTTTGATAAACCCAAAGGGCTTGCCATGGCAATATCACCCATATCTAGAGAAGCCATTATGGAGTCTAAATGCAGACTAAAGCTTGTTTTTTCAGTTTTTCTAATTTTATATTTTTATGTTCCCCCCCATTTTTCCTTTTTGTCTGATTCTTTCACAACATGATTAATATGGAAATATGTTTAATATGTTCTGGGTTAAGAACTCACTCTTTAACAAAAACTACTTGTAAAACTGGAAAATAGCTTGGCAAAAACTAGACATAGACAAGCATCTCTCCTCCTGTACCAAAATAAGATTGAAATGGGTACTGGATTTGTATCTAAAAACTGATACCATAAACTGTGAGGAGAATAAGGACTAGTTTAGCTGTCAAATCTATAGAAGGGAGAGTAATTTATGACTAAAGGAGAGATAGAGAAAATCATTAAATTCAAAATGGATGTTTGATTACAGTAAATTGAAAAGTTTTTGCACAAATAGAATGAAAATTAAACCAAAATTAAAGGGAATACAGCAAGTTGCAAAATTATGTTTATAACTAGTGTTTCTGAGAAATGACTCATTTCTATAATATTTTGAGAATTATTTCAAATTGATAAGAATACAGATCATTCCACAATTGGTCAAATGACATGAACAGACAGTTCTTAGTTGAAGAAATTAAATCTGTCTATAGTTATATGAAAAAATATTCTAAATCTATTGATTAGAGAAATATAATTAAATAACTGAGGTGCCACCACACATTTGTCAGATTGACTAATATGCCAAAAAGGGAAAATGATCAATGTTGGAGGAAATGTGGAAAAACTGAGACATTAATGCAATGCTGGTGGAGCTGTGAACTGATTCAATCTTTCTAGGGAGCAATTTGGAATTATACCTAAAGGGCAATAAAACTATGCATTCCTTTTGATCCAGCAATTCCACTATTAGATTTGTATCCCAAAGAGATTATAAAAAAGGGTAAAAAAAACCCACATGTACAAAAATATTTATAACACCTCTTTGTATTGGCAAAAAAAGAATGGGAAATTGAGGGGGAATCAATTGGAGGACTGAACAAATTGTGTTATATGAATGTGATGGAATACTATTGTTCTTTAAGAAATCATGATCAGCTTGACTTCAAAAATCCTGCAAAGACTTGTATGAACAGATGCTGAATAAAGAAAGCAGAACCAGCATAGCTGTGATGAACTTGCTCATCTTAGCAGTACAATAATCAAATATAATTCTAAAGGACTTGCCATGGCAATATCACCCATATCCAGAGAAGCAGCTATGGAGTCTAAATGCAGATTAAAGCTTATTTTTTCAGTTTTTATAATTTTATATTTTATGTTTTTCCCCTCATTTTTCCTTTTTGTCTGATTCTTTTTCAACATGATTAATATGGAAATATGTTTAACATATTTATATATGTATAACCTATATCAGATTACTCTCTGTCAGGGGAAGGAGGAGGGAAGGGATGGAGGTAGAAAAATATTGAACTAAAAACCTTACCAAAATAATTGTTGAAACCTATCTTTGCATGTAGTTGGAAAAATAAATAAATCAATTAAAAAACAAAGAAAAACTGAGTGCTGAGGTCATTATTTATGAATGTCACTGTTTGAGAGATGAGGAATGTAAATTAGTGATGTCATATAGGTAGAAACAAGTCTTGGTAATAGTTTGAATATATGGAGTAGTGTCCTCTTTTAAGCACCGATCATTGTAATTCTTGGTGGGATGATGTCCAATAAATCAGCTTATGATGTGTCAAAGAAAAATATTTGCTGAGCTCCAGGATGCACTTGCTCTATAATAAACATTCCTAGCTGAAAAAAATGATCCAACAATATGTAATAAAATGAATTGAAATAAATGATACTTGTACTCATGAAAAAGAATAATGAAATGAAACATCAAAACACTCCTGAAAAGATAACGAAAATGGTTTGAAACTGATTCCAATAGTAGAAGAAAAAAGGTCTTTTTTCCTGACTAAGAAGAAATGAGACTATAGGGGGCAGTACAGAAGCTGTTACCCTTTGACCCAGCAATTCCAATTCTAGGTTTATATCCAGAAGAAATTATTATAAAAGGGAAAAGTCCTACATGTTCCAACATATTTGTGGCAGCTCTTTTTATAGTGGCAAAGAATTGGAAATTGAGAGGATGTCCACCTATTGGTGAATGGCTAAATTAGTACATGAATACTATGGAATACTATGGTTCTATGAATAGCTGGACTCCAGAGAAGCATGGAATAAGTTACGAGATCTGATGCTGAGTGAAGAAAGCAGAACCAAGAGAACAATGTACACATCATCAGCAACACCGCGAGGTGAACAAACGATGGAAGCGGCTCCTCTCAGTAGTTCAGAGAGCTGGGACAACTGTATTAAACCAGTTAAGGACTATGTTATCCACATCCAGAGGTTGAAAAACAAAACAAAAATACACGCGCATGTGCACATGCACACACACACACACACACACACACACACACAAAACCCCCAACCCTCCAGAATCTGATGAACACTTTATAAAAATGATCTCTTATGTATCCCTTTCCCTTAATCCGAATTCCTCATATCAAAATAATTAATACTAATCTGTAAACATGTTTATCAGAGTATGTAAGTGCATTGCTAACCCAACTGTCTGCCACTGAGGGGAGGGTGTGTGGCAAGGGAGGGTGAAAGAAAATTTTGTAACTTGAAAATATGCATGTGCAAATGGATGAAAATTAATTAATTTTTAAAAAATAATATTAATAATAAAAAAGAAAACAAGATAGAGTCTCAAGGACTTGAATCTTGGTATTCCCCCCGCCAACACTTTAGGAATATGCATGTGCATGTGCACAGACACACACACACATACACTACTCTCTATTACTCTAGGAATGTCAAGTCCCATTTGGGACTGATGTTTACTGCTGGCGAGTCAGGGCCTATCCCAAGTTCTACCTGATCCTAAGGGCAGTACTCCCCCAGTCTCCTGCCAATATTTCCAGTTGACAAATTTGATTAAATAAGAGAGCTCTTGTCTCTCCAAGAGAAAAAAGAAACAAAAAACCAAAACCAATTCTGTCACTCATGATGGGGCTCCTTTCCTGACTGGGGCTGAGTGAAGAAATGAAGTCAGTCATTATTATCCTTCCTCCATCCCCAGCACTAGAAGGTGACTGAGTGCCATCTTGTCTTTCACTATACTGTAAGGATAGCTGTACAGGCAGGTCCCTAAATACCTTTTTAAGGTTATTTGTGAGTTCTCATTTATCAGTTCTCCATACAAAGATGGACAATGAACTACACTGTCTCTGGTCCTTGATCTATGCTGCAAAAGTGTGGAGATGGATACAGGGTTGGCAGCAGTTTGTCTTTAGAATTTCCCTTTTGGCTGCTTTGAGTTTGTAGGAAACTGTGAAAAGCATCTATCTCCCTTCAGAGAGGAAACCCTAGGAGCCTGATCCACCTTCCCTTGCTACCTGCAGCTCTATTGGTTTGAACTTGAAGGGGCCTAATGCCCCATCCAGAATAAGCTGGTCGACTGAAATCTCATCAAGCTGTTTTCCTTAGCTTTGGCTGCTCCAGATCTTTCCATGTTCCTCAGTTTCTTCTTCCCTCTGATTGGAAGGCTGACAACCAGAGCACCAAGGGCTTCCTTTATAGAGGTTGGATCTGGACTGTCCAGGTCCCTTTGCACTTTCCATCTGTATCTATGCTAGACTTGAAAAACAAGAAACATGATGCTCCAGCACATTGACCCACAGGCGAAACTTCCCAACATGTCCTCATGTTGCTTCTATATCATCATCACTTAGTACAATGTCCAGAATATAATAGGTATTTCATAAATGTTTAATAAATTGACTATACTTGGGTGGGAGGGGCAGGGAGAAGATAAGCATGGGCTTTCCCCCTTTCCAGATCCTCAATCTTTTCTCTACTCTGCTTACTGGACTGATTATCATTGACATTGAGGTCTGGTTACTATTGAAGAGTATTTATCTACATGGAAGAAGCTGGATATGTTCATGGAATCATGGGATTTTGGACTGGATTATGTTTTAAAGAATCTATGGAAACTCTCCCATTTTACATTTGAGTAAATTGAGTCTCAGAGATGCTAAGTGATGTGCCCAGCATCACACAGAAGGTTGATAATTTTTGCCTCCCCCAAAAGTCCAGACCTAAAGCCATGAAACTCTATTCTGACTATTCTTTAGAACCCAACAAACTATTTAACAGTGGTTTTGCTTCTTAATATTAGGGATCCAGAATGTGAGAGATGATTTTTTGATTCTTATCATTGTCACCCAGGAGGATGACAAGGATGATGAAGAGCATTGGCTCTTGGCATATCAGGAATATTGGAAATAAATGGGGTCAGATTTTGAAATCTTCCTTATTTCAGGTGAACACATTCTATCCATGCTGCACCTACATTTCCCCGTTGCTCTGATCCAAACACAGGCCAGGAACTTGAAGAACTCAGACAAGGAGATCGGTGAAGGACTTTGTCCTGGATCAGGCCACTCTGGAGCACTGACTGGTTGTATTGACCTTGTCTGACTGTTCCTGTTAGAAACACACTCAGTTACCCCAGAAAGGAGCAACTAGACAAATGCAGAATTTCCCCTAAGAAATAGACATTGTCCAATACTAACATAAAGTCAGAAGTCAAGAAATCACCTGGAATAAAACAAAAATTGAATCCTACTGTAAAGAGCTATTCTGTTGTTAGGACATCTCAAGACACAAATGCAGAAGAGAATGGCTAAGAAGCATGTAAAAACATTTCCTTAGGAAAAAAGAAAGCACAAGTTGCGGTCAAGTTCAACTATAATTCCTAGAGTAAATCATTAAAGAATTTTTAATAGTTTTTTTAGTAGCAAAACCAAAAGCACTAGAGAAAAAAATTTTTTAAAAAAAGAATTATTGACAAAACTATTGGAAAGAGAATTATCAGCTGGGCACAAGGTTTCAAGTTATACTCAAACAGCAAACATCCTGAAAATTAGAATGGCTCAAATTAATATCATTGATTCATTGAGACAACAAAAATATGATTAAAAGGTAAGATTTTCAAAAAAGAAAAAGAAAATATAGATAAATCATTGCAAAAATGGCTGACCCACATAATGTATTGCAGAGAAAAAAAATAAAAATCACCAAAAAAACAAGTAATCTAGAAGATGATATCTTAAGAAATGTTAAAAAGAAAACTGCCCAGATTTCTTAGAACAAGAAGGTAAAATGATAACAAAAGGAATTCACTGGTCAGTCCCTGAAAGTAATTTCATTAAAGCATGATAGGAACATGGCAGTTCAAACCCAGAGATATCAGATCAAAGAAAAAAAACCTACTGCAAATAGAAATAATTCAAATGCCTAAGCGTCAGCATCAAACATGACTTAGAAGTTATTAAAATGGAGTGAAGAGCTTTAAATTCCATATTACAAAAGATAAAGGTTATAGGTTTGGCACCAAGAATCACTCACCAAAATTGATCTCTGTAGGCTGATTGATTTGGAGATGATCTTCTGAACTTTGCATTCAAGATACTTTGATGAAACTTGGAGAGAGAACAAAGCTCAACAAAAGTTTGAACAATCCTGTGATTTCCTATGCAACATCACTGACCAATGAGACTTCAGGGATTCTTAAATGACATCTTTTCAGAGTACTTATCTCACTATCTCTGCTGACTGTTCATCTTTCCCTTTTCCTCTGCTACTTGTGATCTGCCCTCCCCAACCTTTTGGCTAATGTTCTCTCTTTCTGGACAACATTTTGCCAATTCTTCAATACAACAGGCTTGACTAAGGCACCAATATTTTTTTTTTCAGCATCTTCAGCTTTCTTTGTGATTCTTGCTTAGAAAAGGAATTAGGGCACATCTAGGGATGCCTTTCCCCAGTGCATCAAAGTCATATAGATTTAAGGCTGAAGGAAAACTAAGAGGGCACCACAGTCTAATTTGTTGATTGTACAGCTGAGAAAACTTGGGAATGGGGGAATTTTAAGTGACAATTCTCTTGCCTTTCCTTACCTTCCCTTGACTTTCTTTCCATTTCCTTGCCTTCCCTCACCTTCCCTCCCCTCCCATCCCATCCCTTCTGCTCTTTCACCTCCTCTTTCCTCCCCTTCCTTTCCTTTTTTTGTATTTATTTGTGAAATATGATTTTTCTTTTCTTTTAAAATAAAATTTAATTCATTGAATTTCCAAAATATTTTCATCAATACTCTGCTTTTTATGCATATTCTTTAATTTTGAATATATCTCTTAACATCCCTGTGTGATGAATGATTTTGGTTCATAACCATATTTGCAGTAAGACACTCCAGAAAGGGGAAAAGCGTGAAGTGGTTTATTATTATTATTATTATTATCAATATTATTCACAAAGGTAAGGTCAAAGGAAGCTTGCAACACCAATGACTAATGATTTCTAATAGTATTAGAAGTATAACAAATGTAATTAAGATAATGAGTTTGGAAACATTATCAAAGGTAGTCAAAGAGGTAGAAAGTGTTATCAAAGATAATCAATCAAGTTTCCAATCAGACAACCAAACAAGCAGGATCCGGGAGACTCCAACTGTGAAACATCAGGCTGGGGAGCCCCAGTTTTCAACAGCCTGCTTTCACAGTCTGGATCATAGGGGTCCCAGAAAGGGTGTCCTCTAAACAAAGAAGGCATGGTGCTGAGTATCTACATTGACTGTGGACTCAGAAGATCCATCCTGAAACTGGCCAAGTTTTGGGAGGGATGTTTTTTTTTTTCAGATAATTGGGGAAGGGGGCACATTCCCAGTCAATACTTCCCTCCTTATTGGGGACTGGTTAGGTTCTCAGTTATACAAATATTTTACTACAAGGTCACTATATCCCTAAGTTATTTTACTATTTATGTTAGAGTTATACTAGGGACATGGAAGAGCTTCATTGATGAATCATTCAGTCCCCCAAACAGTAAAGCAATCACAGTAAATGAACGATGAAAAAAATAAATTTGACTAAACTACTCAATACTTAATTGGTACAGGGTGGAAATCAGGAAGACTCATCTTTCTTCATCAAATCTGTCTTTGCACACCTGTGAACTGTTTTACCTTGGCTCAGGCACTTAACCATCATATGTTTAATGATTTGGAGAAGAAAAAGATAAACAATTCCATTATTTTCCCAAGAGAAACAAAAATGGGATCACCACGAGTCAGACAAGACTGAAAAGGGATGAACAACAACAGCCACAACAGCAGTAATATAAACCTTACAAATGAAAAGGAGAGACAGAAGATTATTTTGTTTTTCAGGATCAAGCCTCCTATCCACTGTAAAAAAAAAAAAATTGGTATTGTTTTGTTCTCTCTTGCATTTTTCCTGTAAATGCAAATGTGGTTCCTCATGCACTTCATTGAAATTGACATCAGTTTAAATTTTCTCATATTTTCTCTGAATTCAAATATAAATTACCTACTTTAAGTTTGTTTTACTTAGTTTCCATGTAATCCAAGTGATCTTATATAGTTTGTCATCACCTCTATCTCTTTGTTAAAATACCCCTCTCCCTTCTAAATGCAATTGAATCATTAAAAATAAAAGGGGGGGGAAGATTCAATAAATGTGGGAAATGGAATATCAAAGAACCAGAAAAAGACTACATTTAGGTCAGCTTGGTGATGCTGCTCAGGTGTGGGGAGCACAACCATAGTGGGTGGGTTCCAGTCACAGAAAACCCAGCTTCTCTCAGAAGTCCTGGGGACACAAAGACACAAAGAAGTCAATCAGGGATTTTTCCAAGATTTTTCTCATCTCTGCCTTCAAGAGCTAGAGCTTCCTTTTCCTCCCTCCTTAGCTCTAGGGTGACACTAGGGAGCACCACAGTGCAGCAGAGGCATGGACCTAGAGGAACAAATTAACTGAAAATCTATTTTCATATAAGTAATCCCGGGAGAAAGGATAACCTCACTCATATTAATAAGCAGTTAGGATTAACTTTGTCCCTTTCTACCTCCTCATTCAGAAATCAGTCCCCTGTAGGTTAACCAGTCCGGCTTTGAAGAACATTGCTGATGGAACTGATTGTCCAAATCCTCCCCTTCCAGGCTTTTCCATCATGGGTGGGACTTTCCCCTCCCACAATTAGCAGACTTAAGAGAATCTTAAGTTAGTGTTATTCTTACCCCACCAATTGTTCCTTGGTCATGGACTGCTTAGGGATGGTTGCCTTTGTTCACTTACCTGGAGGCAGCTAAACCTCATCACACCCTCATTAGGTGGCGATAAAGACTTCTTTCCACCTTCTGTCCCACCCCCTCATTGGTCATTAACCAATTAGAATTGATTTCTATCCTCAGTCTCATTCCCTTTTCCAAGGATTTTTTTCAAGTATTTAATGCTCTCCAGGGAGCATCTTTGACTTCCATGAGGACTATTGACCTCAATCTATTATTCTCTAGCTATAGTTAATAAATTGATTATTAACCACCTAGAAACTGTGCCTCCCAAACTTTTTGTTTGTCTCATTAATTGTGTGACTCTGAACAAGTATGTCTAACAGCTGTCTTAATCAAGTTCCTCAACTGTAAAATGAGGCCAATAATACCACCAAACTCATAGAATTCTTTGGAGCATCAAAGGGATAATATTTGTAAATATGCCAGTGACAAAATAGACCCTTTCCATTCTTAAAGAGCTTATGATAGAGTTAGGGGTAATAAAAACACAGATATAGGTATCAAATGGGATAAAGTCTGATATATATCTTCAGGAGAATATTATAGATTAGAATGAGCTGAGCTATGAATTATATCTCCCTCACCCTCCTCCCCAGGTCACAATGACCAGAATGTAAAGAACAAATTGACTTTGCTCCCTATCTATTCAGTCTGGAAGCCCATACATTCCTCAGAGCAGGAGGTAAAAACATGGTTTTGTTTAAATTATGTAATTTTAAAAATTAGCTTACACCCTTAGATTGTAAAGACCACATTCTTAGCTATGAGGATGGGTCTATGGGGGGGGGGGTCTTGTTAGGAATCGTATATATTACTTTTGCTGCTTGTATTCAGTGCCTCCCTCTATCAAATGTATAGTGGGGTGATGCCCACTTCCCATGGGAAGCACATTGAGGCTTCACTGGTAAAGGTGCCTCTGAGATGAAAACCTATAAGAACTAGAATTCAGGGAACATCAGGTGTTGGGGGTGCCAAGCAGAAGGACACATCTAACAAGATTGTTTGAAAAAGGGAACAAGAAGTTCCTTATCGAATTAGATGAGGATTAGGAGAGTTAGGGGTTCTCTAGCACCTACCTGAAACCCTTGGTAAATTTAAGGGTGGGGTCGAAAGGGATTTCTTGTGTATACAGGAGCTGCTCAATTATATAGCTCCCTTTTGGAGTAAAACTATCTAAAGAAATATTGATTGGGGTAAAAGGGGAAAACACTTTTTGGTCCCTATAACTAAAGAATGTAAAATTAGACTGGAACTCAGGAAACATTTTGCAAATTACTCCTTGTTGCAGAAGTTGGAGCAAATTTACTGGGGAGATATTTAATCACTCTATTGGGAATAGCCCTGATACCAAGGGGAATGAACATATGCCCTAGCAAAATGGTAGAGCTTCAGGAAGTGAAACAAATAAAAATCCATCCTACGGTTTGGACAGGGCCTGATAATCCAGGCAGAATTGACACCACTCCCATAAAGATTGCCTTCCGAGATCTGAAGGAGGTGGTAAGGGTTAAGCAATACCTGTTGTACAGGGGCTTTTGAAGAATAAATTGATTGGACCCTATATTTCACCTTATAATACTCCTATTTTATCAACCCAGAAAAAAACATGGAAAATTCAGATAGTCCAAGACTTAAAGAGAAATTAATATGATAGTCTTGCCCTCCCTGACCCTGTCATGTCAGACCCATATACTATCTTGGGAAAGATTCCCAGCTCCCGTAAATGGTTCGGTGTGCTGGACTTAAAGGATGCATTCTGGAGCTGTCCCTTAGAGGAAAATAGTAGGAGAATTTTTTGCCTTTGAATGGAAGACCCATCACAGGCAGAAAACTCCCTCAGGGCTACACCGAATCCTGAAATTTGTTTGGTCAAGTCCTGGAAATCTTCTCAGAAAACTTCAGTCCAATCACTGGGACTGAAGTCCTACGGCATATGAATAACTTACTGATCACTGGGAATAAGAGGGAAACCACTAGGAAAAGTACCATTAAACCACTGAACTTCTAGGAGAATCAGGATTTCGGGCCTTGAAGGAAAAGCTTCAATTTGGAGAAAAGGAAGTTAAATATCTAGGACACCTCATTAGTGAAGGGAGTAAGAAACTGGACCCAGTTAGAGTTGAGGGTATTAAACACATTCCATTGCGAAAACCCAAAAAGGAGCTGAGGAAATTTGGGGGTTTCGTAGGATATTGTAGAACTCAGATTGATTGCTGTGCCTCAGTCACTAAGCCTCTTATCAACACCTGCTGGACCAACTCCTGACTGTATTGATTGGGATTTAAAGAGGGAGCAGCATCTTGAAATGTTGAAACAAATGCTTATCTCACCTCCAGTTTTAGCCCTCCCGACTTTAGAAAAACCCTTTCATCTCTTTATGAATGGGGCTGATGGTGGGATTGCATTAGATGTACTAGCTCAGATAAGAGGAGGTCGAAGGAGGCCTGTGACTTTTCTATCCAAGGTATTAGATCCTGTGGCCAGAGGATGGCCTACCTGTGTGCAGGCAGTTGCAGCCAAGGTCATCCTAGTGGAAGAAAGTAGGAAACTTACTTTTGGAGGAAGTGTCATTGTCATGTTCCCCACCAGGTTAGAACCATGCAAAATCAAATCAAAAGGCAGGCCGATGGCTACCTGATTCTAGGATTTTGAAATATGAGGCTATATTATTTGGAAAAGATGATTTGCTAATATACCAAGATCATAATCTGAACCCAGCATCCTTTTTGAGTTCAATGCCAAGTTCTAATTCGGGTGAAGGAGAACATTGTTGCATGGAACTAGTAGAATATCAAACAAAAGGTTGGATGGATTTACAAGTCTCCATTACCAGGAGGGCTAAAACTGGTTTATTGACAAGAAGAGTAATAAACGGGAAAAGAGAGAATGGATTGGCAATCATTGATGGGGACCCAACCTCTGTTGTAAGATCCAGTAACCTGCCAACCACTTGGTCAGCATAGACTTGTGAATTATATGCACTTAGTCAAGCTTTAGGTTTACTAGGAGAAAAAGATGGGAACATTTATACTGACTCCAAGGATATGCCTGGGGAGTGGTTCTTATGTTTGGAAAAATTTGGGAGGAGAGAGGGCTGGTGAATAGCAAAGGCAAAGAACTAGTGCATCACACACACGCTGATCTGGGAAGTATTGGAAGGTGTATTGTAATCCTGGAATGTAGCTGTGATACATGTCAGGGGCACCAAAATAGCAATTCCTTTGAAGTCCAAGGCAATCAGTTGGCCCATGAGGAAGCACAAGAGGCTGCAGGGAAGAATGAAAATCCAGGTATGTTCACACTAATCCCAATACTTTCCCCAAGTCTACCTTCTCCCACTTTCACAAAAGAAGTAGAAAAAACTTTATCTCTTGCATCTGCTGAAGAAGCTGATGGGCATTGGCTTCTACCCAGTGGCAGAGAGGTACTAACCAGAGCAAGCATGAGACAAGTCCTCCAATATCTACACCAAGGGAGTCATTGGGATGTTCAAAAACCTGTGTGATGCTGTTTTTTAATTAAAATTGGTTTTTAAAATTTAGGCAATGAGGTTAAGTGACTTGCCCAAGGTCACACAGCTAAGTAATTATTAAGTGTCTGAGGCCAAATTTGAACTCAGGTCCTCCTGACTCCAGGGTTGTTGCTTTATCCATTGCACCACCTAGCTGCTCCTGTGTGATGCTGTTTTTTTTTTAGAAATATGTTATTTATTTTGAATTCTACAATTTTCCCCCAATCTTGCTTCCCTCCCCCCACCCCCACAGAAGGCAGTCTGTTAGTCTTTACATTGTTTCCATGGTATACACTGATCTAAGTTGAATGTGATCAGAGAGAAATCATATCCTTAAGGAAGAAAAATAAAGTATAAGTCCCAACCAGTCTTGATCTCAGCACCTTTCCTCTCTTGTTTATCCTATATGTAGCTTGTCTGTAGGTACTTATTGACTTGTTGGCTCCACCCACTGGATTGTGAGTCCTTGAGGATTCATTTGTCCTTGCCTCTTTTCCCATCCCCAGAGCTTAGGATGGTGCTTGGCACATAACAGATCATTAACATGTGCATTAATTTATAGGATTAAGTATAGAGTGTGAAAAGAGTGAAATGGGATGACTCAATGACAAAAATGCAAAGAAAAATGATCAGTATTGGAGAAGATGTGAGAAAACTGGAACACTAATGCATTTTTGGTAGAGTTGTGAACTGATCCAATCTTTCTGGAGAGCAATTTTGGGATTATGCTCAAAGGGCTATAAAACTGGACATACTCTTTAATCCAGCAATATACAACTACTAGATATGAATCCCAAAGACATCATAAAAGAAGGAAAAGGCCTATGTGTACAAGAATATTCATAGAAGCTCCTTTTGTTGTAGTAAAGAATTTTAAAATAAGGGGATACCTATCTTTGGGGAGAGGCTGAATAAGCTATCATATATGAATTGGATGAAATAAGTATTATTCTATTCATTCATTCATTCATTCATTTATTCATTTATTTATTTTCAGCCATTTGTACATGCATATTTCCATACAAAATTTTCTTCCTCTCTCCCTTCCCATCCCCTCCCCTCAGTAGGGAATAGTCCTGTTAGCATTTTACATACATATTTTGTTAAACATATTTACAAATGGGTAATTTTGGGGATGAAGAATTAGGATTAAGGGAAAAGAGTTACATAAGAGATAGTTTTTATAAAGTGTTCATCAGAATCAGTAGGAGTGTTTTAATTTCTGTGTGCTTTGTTTTGTTTTGTTTTTGTTTTTCTGGTTAGGGATAATATAGAGCATTACCAGCCTAACACAGTTGTCTTAGATCTCTGGACTGTCAAGAGGAGCTGCTTCCATCAAGGCTGTTCATCTCATAATGTCATTGATGTGTACATTGTGCTCTTGGCTCTGCTCCCTTCACCTAGCATCAGATCCCATAAGTCATTCCATGCTTCTCTAGAGTCCGACCATTTATGGTTTCTTATAGAACAAAAATATTCCACAGTATTCATGTACCATCACTTGTTTAGCCATTCCCCAATGGATGGGCATCCTCTCAATTTCCAATCCTTTGCCACTACAAAAAAGAGCTGCCATGAATATTTTGGAACATGTAGGACTTTTCCCATTTTTTACAATTTCTTCTGGGTATAGTCCTGGAATTGGAATTGCTGGGTCAAAGGATATGAACAGTCTTATTGCTCTTTGGGCATAGTTCCATATTGCTCTCCAGAAAAGTTGGATCTGTTCACAACTCCACCAGCAATGCATCAATGTCCCAATTCTTCCACACCCTCTCCAACATTAATCATCTTCCCTTTTTCTCATCTGGGATAATCTAATAGATGTGAGATGATCTCATTGTTTTAATTTTCATTTCTCTATTCAATAGTGATTTGGATCATTTTTCATATGGTTTTTATATAGTGCTTTAATTCCTTCATTCGAAAGCTGTCTGTTCATATCCTTTGAGGAATGCTATTAATTCTTTAAGAAATCATGAGTGGATGGATTTCAGGAAAGCCTGGAAAGACATGTTTGAACTGATGCTGAGTGATGTGAGCAGACCAGGAAAGCATTATATATATTAACAACTACATTGTTGAAGAGATGATAAACTATGAAGGGCTCAGCTCCTTTCAGCATTAGAGATCAAGGACAATCCTGCGAGAACTGTTACAGAAAATGTCATCCACATCCAGAGAAAAATCTATGGGAGACAATGCAGAGCAAAATATACTATGTCACTTTTAAAAACTTCTTGTATCTTCTTTCTTTTTTCATGTTTTTTAATCTTATTTCTAATTTCTCTTTTCACAATATGACTACTATAGAAATATGTTAAACACAATTGCAATTTTTAACTTATATCAGATTGCTTACTTCCAGAGGAGGAGAGATGGTAGAAAAATGTGGAAGAATGAATGTTGGAAACTATCTTGAAAGCAATTGGAAACAAAAAAAAGGAAAAGAAACAGAATGGGCCAGGATGGCACCAGGTTGTGGATGGTTTTGACGGCACCAGGCATTTTTGTTCACCTATTGAGAAGGGCAATGGGATCAGGTATCTGCACAGTTTTAGTGAAAAGTCTGATAATCCAGAGGGGGGGAAACTATACAGAATCTGAATGAGCAGTAAACAATTACTTACATTTTTCATTTATCCCATGGCTTTCTTTCCCTTATTCCTAATTTCTCATATACAAAATGACTAATATGTAAACATATTAAGCACAAAAGCACATGAACATTGTTTACTAGACTAGTTTGACACTGAGTTGAGGGGGGGGTGAGAAGGGAGGGTAGAAGAAAATTCCGTAACATAAATACGCACATGCAGGTGGATGAATGTTGAAAATCTTTTATAACCTATAATTGGAAAAATAAAATAAAATATCAGAATAGGAAAGAAATAATACCTGAAGGGGATCAATGTCAAGGACTTTGTTTGAAGGCTCATTTTGAAGGACTGACCAGAAATAACTGAATTAGTTCTTGGTTTAAAAATCCAAGGGAAAACTGTTCTGGGAGTGGAAGTGAAAGGCTCTTCAGCAGAGAACTTTCCTTTCCTGCTCTCCTGGCAAGGGAGAAGATGATCCAACTTGAGGAGGAAAGTTTTGTTCTTATGGGACTAAATCTTGTGAAAGCTGTTGCCTCTTCATTTCAGTTTGGGCTGAGAAAAAGGCAGGGAGGTTGTTATGCTTTAAGAAACTGGGTTTTTCAGGATAAAGTAGAAAGAGGCCAAGAAAGACCTAGTCTGGAATGGAGCCTTGTCACTTGCTTCTGTGCTTGGTTTGAACTCCAAGAAGCCTGATGCCTTCCTAGGATGAACTGCTCTCCTAAAATCTCATCAAGCTATTTTACTTAGCTTTGAATACTCAACACTATCCCATCTTCCTCAGTATCCTCCTACACACACAGAGACACTCTCTTCTTCCCATTTTTCTTCTATAATATCAGCATTTAGCACAGTGTCCAAAGCATAATAGATGATTAGTAAATTTTTATTAAATTAAATAATTGCAAATATGCAGGGGGGCAGGAAGCAGGTTGAGCAGACACTGATCTTTTCCCCATGGCAGATACTCAACTTTCCTTGAATCTCCATGACTGTGCCTGGCTACCATTGACTTTTGTGGTCTAGTTACTACTGAAGTGTGTTTATCCATGTGTAAGAATCTGGTTACATTCATAGAATTATTGGATTTTGAACTGGATTATGCTTTAGAGAATCTCTTAAAAACTCTTACATTTCACAGTTGAGTAAATTCAGTTCCAGAGATATTGAGTCATTTATTCAATTCAGGATTTCTTGCTGCAAAAAACAAAACAAAACAAAAGTATCCAAGAAAGTCTTTAAGAAAATTGAAAAAATCCTAAGTCACCATTGATTAGAGAAATGCAAATTGGAACAATTATGAGGTACTAAATTATACCCATTGGATTGATTAATAGAACAGAAAGAGAAAATGACCAACATTGGAGGGGTTGTAAGGAAAATGAGACATTAATGATGGAGGAGTTGCGAAATGATTCAACAATTTTTTTTTTAGTTTAGCTTTTTTTTTGCAAGGCAATGGGGTTAAGTGACTTGTCCATGGTTACATAGCTAGGTAATTATTAAATGTCTGAAGCTGGATTTGAACTCAGGTTCTCCTGACTCTAGGATTGGTATGATTCAACAGTTCTTTAGAGGAATTTGAAACCATACCCAAAGGACTATAAGACCATGTCTGCTCTTTGATCTAGTAATGCCACTACCAGATTTCTATTCCAAAAGAGATGAAAAACATAAGGGAAAAGAGTCAGTATGTATAAGGATATTTATATTAGCTCTTTTCTAGTGGCAAGGGACTGGAAATTGAGGGGTTACCCATTAATTGGGGAATTATGAGTTTTTTAGTTTGTTTTTTGTTTTTTGGTTTTGGTTTGTTTTGGTTTTTTGCAGCAAGAAGTCATGAATTGAACAAATGACTCAATATCTCTGGGATTGAATTTACTCAACTGTGAAATGTAAGAGTTTTTAAAGAGATTCTCTAAATCATAATTCCCCAATGAACCTTGTCATTGACACTCAGGGTGGTGATGAGGATAGGGAAAGGACTTTGAATCTTGACATATCATGATTATTGGAAGAAATTGTGGTAGTTTGATGACAGAAAATTTAGGGGTAACAGGAAAATTCTAATCCATCATTAAAAGAGAAATGAAACTTTACTTGTTCCTGTTCAAATTATATGTAATCAGAATTTTCCCCACTCTTCTCACTCCTCAGCTCACTTTAAATAAAATGTACTAAATGGTGAAAATGTGCTAATGTGTTTTAATGTATTTATGAGGCATTTCGATTCAGGATTCCATAGATGGGAACACAAGGAGTCCAGAACCCTTCTAGACTCAACAGACTTATGTGGAAAGTACTTTCTAGGGACTGATGAAGAAACAACCCCATTGAAAAAGTGAGGGTAGGATCAGCAGGATTTCTTGGATCTCCAAAATTAATAGATGGACCAAGTCTACTCCCAATGCCCTGAAGGGAAACAGAAGAGGAAGAGGTCTGAGTTCTACCATCTTTGTGGGATGGTGGCTTAGTGAGGTTCCTTCTCCCTGCCTCAAGGGGAGCCTCATAGAGAAGTTGCAGAAATGAAAGTCGTTTTTGAGGATTAAATAAATGTATTCATTTTTTTGAGGGCAGTTTATAGACATGAAAAAAATGCCCTCACTCATTATTGATTTTTTTTTAGGTTTTGTTTTTTGTTTTTTTTTTTTTTTTGCAAGGCAATGGGGTTAAGTGGCTTGCCCAAGGCCACACAGCTAGATCATTATTAAGTGTCTGAGACCATATTTGAACCCAGGTACTCCTGACTCCAGGGCCGGTGCTTTATCCACTGCATCACCTAGCCGCCCCTCCTCACTCATTATTTATTAGAGAAATGCAAATTGAGATGTCATAAACTTATTAGATAATTAAAAGGATAGATGGGGAAAAGTGAAAATGTTGGAAGGATGAGGAAAAACTGGAACACTAATTAATTGTTAGTGAAATTGTGACCTGATCCAACCATTTTAAAGACCAATCTGATTATGTACCAAAATTACCTATACCCTTTGACCCAGCAACACTGCTATGAAGTTTGAGAACTGATTATTAATAACCAATATCTTGGGCAGATACAGGGGAAATAGACTATCTAAAGAGGCCTATTTTAGGAAAAAAACTGAACTGGCCATTAATGGACCTTCTCAGGAAAAAAATAACTAGCAGTTATAAGGGAATTCTGTCAATCATTTAAAAAGATCTACTAATTTTAATATTAAATAGGTTATATGTAATAATAAACAAAGAAGGGATTCTACCAAATTGCTTTCGGGAAATAAATATAATATTGATATATAAACCACAGAGTAAAAAAGGAAAAATATTATTGACAAATTTTATTAATGAATATGTTTGCAAAAATTCTAAATAAAATATGAGCTAAAAATTTACAATAATATATTACATATACACTATATATTTTGATACATTTATTTTACAATGTAACCAAATGGAATTTATACCAGGAATGCAAGATTGGTTTAATATATGGAAGTATTAATATAGTAGCACTTTTGAAAAATCATATGATTACAGCATACTGTAAAATATGGAGCCTGAAACCACTGAGGAAAGAGAAAGGTCATTATCGCTTGAGGAATTCAATGATCTCTCAGTCAGCATATTCCCTAGGAGATTGCTGTTCAATGTGTGTGTGTGTGTGTGTGTGTGTGTGTGTGTGTGTGTGTTGTGTGAGATGACATGACCCCTTCTCCTTGGTCTCATCTGGGTCCGCCCTGTCCAATCACACCCCTAAACTTTCTGCCCTCATCAAGAACTGGGTCTTGCAGAAAGAGAGACTGAAATAGAGTCACAGAAGCATAGACACCAGAAACTCCAAGAAACTGAGACCTGAAAAAAGAAAAAGACTGGAAACAAGAGAGAATTATGAGACCAACCTTGACCTTTAGGGGGAGAGAAGTGTTTTGACTCAATAATTATATTGGAAGTGGGAGGGGAGAGAGGTAAAGAGGTACTAGTAGGGAATGGGGGAGGGTCATTGCCGAGGGCAGGGGGAGGGGAAGTGAGGCCTGAGGGAACGTTATGGATTCTGCCTGAGAGAAGACAAGGTGGGGAGCACAGCTCAAGGAACCTTGAGGAGTCTGACCTGACTCTGCCTTTGTTCACAGATATTGAAAAGGAGAGGATGTCACCGGGACAAAGAGGGTGTAACTCCTCTTCCTCTTTTTATAGAACAAGGGCAGTGGCCATTTGTGGGCAGCCTTCTGGGCTGGGGACACATGAGGCCAGGGTCGCACTCCCCAGGTGCCTCTAACAAATGAGAGGGCTCCAAAGTGCACAGGACATTGGTCCTGTAGTCAGGAAGATCTGAGTTCAAATCCAGTCTCAGATACTTGCTTTAGGACATTGGACAAATCACTGAACCTCTGCCTGCCCCAGTTTCTTCAAATATAAAATGGGTGTCATGAGGGCACCTGCCTACCAGGTATTTTATGAGGATTAGATGCAATATTTGTAAAGCACTTAGTACAATGCCTGGTCTGGTCTTGTTGCTCAGACATGTGATTGTCTGTGTGACTCACTGAGAGTTTGGGGTTTTTTGGCAAAGATGCTGGATTGGTTTAACATTTCTTTTTGTAGCTCATTTTACAGATGAGAAAAGTGAAGGAAACATTGGTGTGACTTAATCAGAGCTACACATTTGGTAAATGTCTCGGGCCTTTCTTTAACTCAAGTACTGACATTTCAGTCCCTGAAACTCTTTTCTCTGCACCATTCATATGCCTGCATATAGGAGATACCTAGGAAAAACTTTTTCCACCACTCAGAGTTCAAATCCTTGGCAACAACACAAGGGATGAAAGGGGGAATCCTTGTATTCCTCTCAGGGAGGTGGGATTGGGGCTGCAGCTGGGTTTGGAGTAGAGGAATCATTTTAAGGACAACCATGCCTGAGTTCTTAGCCTTAGAAAGAAGTCTCCAGGCTGTTGGTGTGTGGGGTGTCTCTTTTCCCACTTCCCAACTCCTGTTCACCCTCCAGAGCCCTCTGGAGCATCATCCTGAGGGACTCCCTCACCCTTCTATGCCTTTGACTGCCCAGGAAGAAGTAAATGAAGGGGTTGGCGCAGCAGTTCAGACAGGCCAGGAACCAATGGATCTCCATAGGCCCGGCATTTGTGTAGAAGCGACATATGAAATCCGAGATCTCCAAGGGCAGGCCCCAGATCAGGAAGACGAGGACATTGAGCAGCACCAGCAGGTAGAGCCTGGGGGGCTGCCGGCGCGTGGAGCTGCACTGGACCCTCAGCAGGAGGGTCAGACTGGACACACATAGGACACAAGTAACGAGGATGAACCAAACCAAACGAATGATGAGGATGACGTTGCAGATCTGGCCACTAAATGTAGGCACACATTGGATAAAAAATGGTAGCCAGACCAGGGCAGGTAGAACCCAGAGGATGGTACACAAAATGGAAGACCTCTGCTTGGGGCGATCACATCGGTACCAGATGGGGAAGAGCACGGATAGACAGCGCTCCGTGCTGATCCCGGCCAGGAGGCTCAGGCCCACACAGTGGGATGTTGCTCTGAGGAACCTCACTCCCAGGTACAGGAAAGAATTGTTCAACATGCTAAGTAATTTATATATGGAGATCACAAAGGAGCAGCAAAGGAAGAGAGCATCAACCCCGGCCAGGTTGAGGATATAGATGGAGAAGGGATTCCTCCTGATGCGGAAGCCCAGGAACCATAGGACCAGGCTGTTGCCCACCAGCCCAATGAGGGCAAAGAGAATAGAGAGGATCAAGAACCAGTTATCTAAATAAAATTCTCCGCATAGCACAAGAACTGCACTCTCATTTCCATGGCTCTTCAGTGTGGAGGACCCAGTCATGGTGACTCCAAAAGTCCTGCTTCTCTCACAAGTTCTGGGGGCATGGAGATATAGAAGGACATCAGGGAGTTTCCCAGAGATTTCCTCCCATCTTTACCTTCAAGAGTTAGAACCTCCCCTTCCCCACTCCCTCTCTGGAGTGCAGCTAGGGAGTACCACAGAACAGAGGTCCCAACCTAGACTCCAGAAGGAAATGAGTTTAAATCTTTCAGGAACTTGAAATATTGAGAGAGAAGATTATTTACCTCATGTTAATAACCACTTATTCAATGAAGATTAAGATTTTTTCCTGTCTCTGATCACATTCAGAAACCAGTTACACAGTCGGTTTCTGAAGAACATTGTTGATGAATGAAATTGCCTAAATCCTGTGAGTACTGGCTTTTCCTTTATGGGTGGGACCCTAGAAGATCTTACAAAGAAAAGCTTATACTATTCTCACATATTATTCTTTCCAAAGTGTTCAATCCTCGGCCTGGCACCTAGTAGGCTCTTTTTTTGGTTTTTGCAAGGCAATGGGGTTAAGTAACTTGCCCAAAGTCACACAGCTAGGTAATTATTAAGTGTCTGATGCTGGATTTGAACTCAGGTCCTCCTGACTCCAGGGCCGGTGCTCTATCCACTGCGCCACCTAGCTGCCCCTCCTAGTAGGCTCTTTACCAAAGTTTGTTTCAATTTTCCCCCCTTCCCTCTTTGTCATGATGTGACAGTGAGACATAGAAATGAGGCTTCTAAAGAGGAGTGTCTACAACTTTTCTCTCCTTTCTTCACTATCTTCTCCTGCTCTTCCTTGAGTATATGGGGGTTTGGCTTTCTTCAGCATATGTGGACAGGCCTATGGGTGTGTTGAATCGCTTAATTCAATTCAACTGACACTTGCTCATTCATTTAACATATATATATATATATATACATGCATATATATATATATATGTGCATGCATGCATGTATTTGTTTCTTTACTCTTTTGGAATGTATAAATTCATTCATTCATTTCTATTTTAAAATTTTATCCAGAACTTTTATGTAATTTTTCTTTTTCCACATACTATCCCCCACATAGTCTCAATTTTTAGAAATCAAAGACTGAATAAGGAGGAGAAAATATCTTTCAGCACAATTAACCAAGTCCAACAGTCTACCACAGAGTATTTCATATCCATACTGACCTCTGGGAAGGAGGGAAAGAAAAGCAGTTCTTTCTTTTTTGTTCTTTTGTGGCAAACTGTCTCTTTGCTGACAAATTATATGCTTTAGGGACGAATGTGTGAAAGTCTGGGTCTCCTAAAAATGAAGAAGCCATGGGGTCCACTCACCCTGAGCTAGGACTTGGAGGATTGGAATAAGAACTCTCATATCTTCAGCAGTAGAGCTTTCTGAAGCTCACCAAACATTCTCCCTCCCTGCTGGGGGCATATTAAAAATTGTCTGAAGACTGGGGGTTGTTCCTGCCTCCAAGGGAAAAGAAAACAACAGACTAGATAATAGAACCTTCTGCTGCTCCCCCTTTCCCAGACTGACCAATGTTCTAGCTGTGCCCATTGAGGGGATCAATGTAAAGGGATAAAGAAAGGATGAAACTCACAGAGAAATCTTGAGCTGATCCAAGGATGACCAGGAATTACAAGAAAAGGCCCCAGATTGAGAACTTCCCAATTTTTTTCCTCTCCAGATTCCTGATAACTCCTGGGCTTGGTCTTGTGGCTGATAACTCTACTTCTCCTCCTCAGGAATCTCCTGGCCAGAAACCAGGGCATGAGGAGAGGGATAAGAGCAGAATTCAGGACAGTTCCTTCCTTACTCTTATATTCCCTCCCTCTTCTCTCAGTCACAAAGGCCTAACAAAATAGCTTTTCTAACTGCTTTCAGGCACCTAGGGAGGAGACTTCCCAAACACTGGCCTCAGGACATGAACTCCCCAAAGCCTTCAAATTCAGATAAAGCTTCCCAACTGGTGTTTCTCTAGTAATGATGGTCTCTAAATGTCAATTTGACCACCTGGGCACTTGAGAAGTGTTGTTCATTATCCCCAATCCACTGTTTTCTTCCGTTATCTTTGCATACTTATCAGTCACTTAAGGAAGAAATATCCCTTAGAGCCACCATTAACTCCCTTTCTAATCCTCACAGTACTTTTCTAAATGTGAAACTGGATATTCACCTATTGGCTCAGGTTTCCATGGAGATCCCAGAGCTTCAGATTTCCCTAGACTGCAGGTGAGCATTGGAGGGAGGCCTGAACTGGCAGGATTTCTGAATTTTAGGGTTCTAATAATATTTAGAAAGATATGTTTATACATATACTAATCAATTCACAAGACAACATCATGCATAAACATATGAAGAATATATATATATGTATATATGTATATATATATATATATATATATATAGTATACCATCATGTTCATAAACACTTTCATGTCTCTATTTCTAAGTCTAAATCTGTGGTGCATGAAATTTTTTCATGTTCTGTGAATTCAGAAGGTGCAAAGTTATCCTTATTTTCATTGGTTTCCAATTGGATTTCAGTATTTACTTCAACTATTAAGAAATTCTTCTTAAGAGGAGGATCCGGAGTCATTATTAAACTTCAGAAATATTCATAAAACACATATAACAAATGTGCATTCATAAGAAAAGATGCTTTCCTACATAGATCCACAAGAGATCATCATATCATTTATATACATGCTACATTTATGTATATGTGAATTACCGGATCTATGTCTTAATATATACTTGCTCTACCACACTCTCTCCTGCAGGCAAGAAGAGATAATGATGCTTAGTCAGTCATAATCAAAAGCAGGAAATGACATGGTTTTCTCACACTCTTTTGGGTCTCTGTCTTGTCTTTAACTTTCCTTCCTTTACGGCATCATCTTTAGGAAGGGATCCTTAAAGACAGAGAAGTGGGGTGATTGTCCAACAGTCATTTGGGGATCATAAAAGTCTCTTCTTGGGCAATATGCTTATAAGTTACATCATGATATAGTTAATAGAGTATTATGCTTGATCTTGGAAGAGACTGGGATTAGAATCCTGCCCCAACACAGCATTTCTAGGTGACTATGGGTAAATCACTTTGCTTTTTTTAACTTCACCTTTCTCTTTAGTCAAATGGAAGACTGTCATTTAAGAAGCATTTTGTGTAGCACCTAATAAGGGCCAGGACTCTGCTAGTTTCTGGAATAAAGAGACAAAATCTAAAGCAATTTCCTCTCAAAAAGCTTACAGTAGATTTGAGGGTATATATATATCATATGTATATGATATGTATATATATATAATTTATGTAGGTATATTTAGAACAATATATGTTGACTAAAAAGATGTGAGTTGGATAACTATCTAGACATGCCTCACATGATCTGAGGTCAAGTCCATATCTGAAGAGATGGGAGATGGACCATGCTGTCACTACCAGCACATACAAGGATCAACCAAATTAGTGAAAGTAAGTCATTTGTCTAAGCAAAAGTCAACAGAACTGAGAAAAGTTCTTCAGATGAGAACACATTAAAGAATGATCTAGAGTAAGTGACCAATTTGATTCAGAGAGAAATTGGATCTCAGCTCATAAGGAGGTAAGTCTTCCTCATAAGAGGAAGTCTACTCTTGGCAGTTTCTAAGGCTAGAAGTCTTGGAATTCAAGGGTCATGGAAGATCAGAGATTCAAACCAATTTACAGTTATAGGCAACTGAATTTGTCATTGTCTCTGGATGGTAAACACCATCCTAAGAGGGTTTCTATTGATCTTTTTCCAATACTGTCATATCATTCGCTCATGGTAGGTATAAACATCAGAGTCAGAATCTTGTCATCTATTGAGGAGCAAACCTCTCTTTCAACATAGTGCATGGAATACACTAATGGAGGCCCATTTTGAGTTACCACTTAATGGATCTCATGTTGAAAGTAAATAAAAGACAATTTTGGAGTGGAAGACAGTGGGAAGTGGAGGATGACTCATACTGTCAAGGTTTGTTTGAGTTGAGCCTGGAAGGATATGAGAAATTTTGAAGGATGGAGCTGGAGACAGTGTATTCCAGTCATTGGGGAGATCCACCATCAATGGTGGATGAAATTCTGGCAGTGCTATGGTTAGTATAGAGAGGAACATGATTGGTTCAATTAGGAAAGGGTGTTAATCCCAAATGGTGACACTCATATTAGAATTTGCTCATGAGAGGGAACCACTGGAATTTATTGAAATATATATATATATATATATATATATATATATATATATATATGCCACTGTTTAAAGGGAGAGATGGGATGTAAATTGATGGCATGGAGGTAGAATATATGGAGTAAGTGAGAAAGAAAAGTCCAAGATGATTCCCAATTTTTTTTAATGTCTGGTCATTCCAAATTCAGTATTGACACCTCATGTTTCACTTCTTTCTAATTTTTAGATACATCTTGGTGTCTCCACTTGTTGCCTCAGGAATGACAGTCTTAAAATGAATAATTCCCTAAAGTTTCCTTTCCTCGTAAATCATACCAATTTATTGCATTGGGGGAGACCTTCTCCTTCCCTTTCCACTCACTAGTGACTAATAATATCTATTTATAGAGAATAAGGAATTATTTCAGCATTGCTTTTCTATGAACAAGAGGATTAAGTCAGGGACATTTGTACTGAACTAGTCAGGTCATACTGATGTGGCGGCTAGGTGATAGTGTGGATAGAGTGCTGAACCTGAACTGAGAAAGACCTGCTCAAGTTCCAAGTTCAGTCTCAGACCTTTCCTGGATGACTTTGCACAAGTATCTTAATTTATATTTCAGATTCCTCAAATGCAAATTAGAATAACATCTATTTGATAAGATTGCTATGAGGATCACATGGCAATGGCTAGCACTGTGGGTGACAAATAATATGCACTTATTACATTTTAGTTTCTATTATCCCATCTTCCTTCCATCTATCATTTTCTCTCTGGACCATTCACCCAGGGTCAACACTTAATAGCTATTATTTAATATGAGAAAGGAAATCATAGCTTTAAAATGTTATTATATATGAATAGATGTATGCACATATGTTTTATATATGTATTAATGGAAAGAAAGAGAGGAAAAAGAGTTAGAGGGAGAGAATAAATAGTAATGCATTCCTTACTAACTATGCTAAAGATCTTATAAATGTTATTGCATTTGATCCTCACCACAAAGTACTATTTTTATCACAATTTTTTAGTTGATAAATTGATACAAGAAGAGTTTTAATGATTTGCCCTGAACCACAGAATTAGGAAATAAAATTGGCTATGAATTCAGACCTTTCTGACTCTAAGATCAGTGCTCTATATACTTTATCAATACGTTGCCATGTTTTATAGGCAGATTGAGGAAGACTCTTTTTCCATAAATAGTGAGACAAAGGGATGAGGACATAAATGAAGTCTGTCTTCTTTACCAAAATGGCATGTTGAGAGCGATGTGGAATTATGTGCAAAGCAAAACTACCCTTTCATCCATCAATAACACTACTTGAAAGATGATTAGGGAAAAGGAAAAGGACACATATGTTCTAAAAAATTGTAGGCAGCTATAAAACATGGCAACGTATTGATAAAGTATATAGAGCACTGATCTTAGAGTCAGAAAGGTCTGAGTTCATAAAAATTGTAGGCAGCTCTTTTTGTCCTGGCAAAACTAGAAGTTGCAGAAGCTCCTTAATTGGAGAATTACTGAACACGTTGTGATATAACATTCTGATGGAATACAATTGTGTTATCAGAAATTGGAAACTCAATGACTTTAGGGGAAAAAACTTGGGAAGGCATGAAATAATGAAAAACAAAATGGGCAGAACCAAGGGAATATTGTATACACTAACAGCAATATTGTTTTTTGTTTAGGTTTTTTTTCAAAGCAAATGGGGTTAAATGGCTTGCCCAAGGCCACACAGCTAGGTAATTATTAAGTGTCTGAGACCAGATTTGAACCCAGGTACTCCTGACTCCAAGGCTGGTGCTTTATTCACTACGCCATCTAGCTGCTCCAGCAATATTGTTTTTAAGAAAGACTTTGAGTGAATGATTAATTTGATTATAATTAATACTCAAATGAACTATAAAGGCTATATGAAGAAAGACATTCTCTAGCCAGAGAGAGAACTGACAGATAAAAATACATAAAGCTTTGTTACATGCCTATGACTATATGTGTGGCATATATTTCTGTATGAATCTCTTTCACAATTTCTTTAAGAACCTCCTAAATACTGGATGAACACTCACATGCACATCCATTGCTAGAGTTAGCTCTCTATTTATGAGGTTCCAAAAGAAATTGTGGAAGAAAAGAGGTACTAGACTAACTACCAAACTGAAGGTCTACAGAGCCATTGTGCTGACCTCATTGCCATATGCCTGTGAAACCTGGGCAGCCTACCAGCACCAAGCCAGGAAACTGAATCTCTTCCACTTAAATTGCCTTAGGAAGATTTTGAAGACTCCCTGCAGGAGAAGATACCACAAACTAAGGTTCTTTCTTGGCCTAAATTGCAAGCATTCAAACATTGCCATAGTGTGCACAGTTATGATGGGCTGGCCATATTGTTAGAAGATTGAAGACTGAAGAAGGTTTTTCCTTGCTCTGTTAAAGGTCAATCATTTGAGAAAAGAGCATGGATTTCAGTTGTCTCTCTTTGGGAAGGAACTTCCCTCAGGGATATATTGTTACAGGGATGGTGGAATCTGGTCTTTCAGAAAGCTGAGGAGGGGAAAAAGGAGCCTGCTATCTTGTCTGAGAAGGGCTAAGAGACAAGAGTGGCTGGGAGATTGTGGAACTTGGTTCACACTCTGCTAGGACAGATCCAGGAGACTAAGAAGAAGTGAGGTAGGTGAAGAAGGGGAAAGATTTTCCAAGAAACTGTAATCTTCCTGGTAAGAAGTGCTCTGTCCTGGGAAGATGGGAGCAGAAAGTTCTGGTGAAATTAGGACTGAAGCTCTGTGAACGTACAGAAGGGGGCCTCAAGTAGATCAGATTGCAGATAGTTGAAAGGGGACTATGTAAATAACAAACAAAGGAAGGACGAAGTATTGAGGAAAGTGGTCCCATGATGTTACATCCTTAATTAGTGATGCAGACCTTGTACTGTAGAATCTCACCTCTACCAACATCTCAGGGAGGGAAAGAAGTTGGCTACTGCTAATGCCCTGCAAAAGTTCTCAGACAGGAGTCCCTACCTGAAGGGAATCTGCAATATCCTCATATTTGCACTAGGATGTGAGGAGCTGACCCAAATATAGAAAAGGCTAAACAGAAATCCAGGCTTTCTAGAGTCAAAGTCAATGTTCTTTTCAGTCAGGGAAGCAAATGATGAAGTCTGGGTTGAGCAAAGGGAGGAATTTACCAGCTAATAACTTCAGGGATAAATATTACATCCAGTCTGCATTTAGGATTTCAAGGAATAGGCTGAATTCCCTATTGGAACTCCTCCTTCAGGAAGAGGAGATGTTTTAAATAGGCAAGATGTTCCACAGAACTAGCTCATTAAGGCCAAGGGCCTTAATTGTGAAATAGGGCACATACAGAGACAATTAAGTTCATCAGTTCTTGGAACATGTTTGCTTTCATCAAGAGGAAAGGGATAAATGAGATCTTAGAGGATGTATTAGCTTTTCCTATATACCTCAGGAAAGGGACAGTGGTCATTTGTTAGCGTGAACCTCCTTTGGACTGGTGGCACATGAGGCCTGGGACCTCATTCCCCAGGTAAAGGAGCCTCTAGCAAGTGAGGAGACTCCAAAGAGCCCAGAGCATTGGACCTGGTATCATGAAGATTTGAGTTCAGATCTGGTCTTAGAAACTTACTTGTTTTGGGTTTCTGGGTAAGTAAACTTCCTGTCTCAGTATAAAATGGACATCATGAGATCAGCAGCTTCTCAGGTGTATTGGGAAGATTAAATGAGATGGTCATCAACTACTTAGTACAGTACTGGTCTTGTCTTGTTCAGTCACGTGACTCTTTGTGACCCCATCTGAGGTTGTTTTTTTTTTTTTTAGGTTTTTGCAAGGCAAATGGGGTTAAGTGGCTTGCCCAAGGCCACACAGCTAGGTCTTTATTAAGTGTCTGAGGCCGGATTTGAAGCCAGGTACTCTTGACCCCAGGGCCGGTGCTCTATCCTTTGTGCCACCTAGCCACCCCCTGAGGTTTTCTTGACAAAGATATTGGAGTAGTTTGCCTTTGCTTTTGCTAAGTCATTTTACAGATGAGGAAACTGAGGCAAATAGTTAAGTGACTTGCCCAAGGTCACACAGCTGGTAAGTGTCACAGGACTTTTTTGAACTCAAATATTTCCATTCCTCTGTTATACTCAGGTTTCTTGTATAGAGTATTTATATAAACCTTTTTTAGTATATAAACTATATAAATCTTTATAAACTATATAATTTTGGGGGCATATAAGCCATATAAATCTAGTATATAAACATTTTTTTAAAAAATTGCCAACATAGTTGTAGTCCTGGGAGCTACACTGGATCTTCAGTAGCAGTCAGGTAGGACACACAGTCCCAAGTCAAAAGAATGAGCCACATTAAAAGTGTGACATCGTTAGTATTACAGATATAGTCAGTAAGCCCATGAACACAAAGAAAAGCAGTGCAATTATTTATTAATTGTTTTTCTGTGCCAAACCAAAATAAAAATGTCCTAAACACTTGCAGTTTTGAGGTAGCGGTCCAGTATAATTTTCATGGTTCTGGGAATATAAACCCTTCCCTCTACAGAAAGTTGGCAGAGGGAGGAGGAAGCAGCAGTGCCAAGGCCTTATCTGCTGCTAAACCCAGGAAGGGACCAGCACAGAACCCACTGCAGGTTAGGTGGATTGTTAATGACTCTGGCCCAACTTTTCCTTAATGACAAACGATGTGCATGAGACACAAATGTCCGTGAAAGGTGGGTCTTTGAATGCAGGCTTAGACTAGGAGGAAAAAACTAGGAGATATGGGCCCTGAGATCTGAATGGATCATTGGAAGCAAGAACTTTCTGGGGCTGTAGGGGCTTCTGAAACTCTCCAAATGAAACTCTCCCTCCCGGCTAGGGACCATATTTATAAAAATGGCTGAAGGTTGGGGGCTGTCCCTTTCCACCAAGGGGAAAAAAGAAAACTTCCGAATCAGAAATCAAACCTTCTGCTGCCCATTTCCCAGAGTGATTACTTTTCCAGCTGTGCACATTGAGAGGATCAAAGTAAATGTATAAAAAAAGGATTAAACTCGCAGAGAAATCTTCAGTAGATTCAAGGATGACTAAGAATTACAAGAAAAGAGCCCAGAATGAGAAATTCCCTTTTCCCTCTCCAGGTTCCTGATGACTCCTGTGCCTGGCCTCACTGTTGATGCCTGCACATCTCCTCCTCAGGAATCTCCTGGTCAGACATTGAAGCATGAGGGATAGGATGGGAGCAGCAGCAGGACAGCTTATCTCTTTAGACTTAGATTCCCCTCCCTCTTCTCTCAATCACATAGGTTTAGCAAAAAATATTTTCTATTTGCTTTCAGGCACCAAGGGTGGAGATTTTCCAAACACTACTCTCAGGAGATGAACTCCTCAAAGCCTTCAAGTCCAGCTGAATCTTCATAAATAATGTTTCTTTGATAAAAACTTTGATTCTCTCTAAACAGGAACCTGTGTGCAAGAGCATAAAGGAATTGCTGGTAGGTTGGTGTGACCCATTTATCCCCAATCCAATGGTCTTTCCTACTATTCTTACTTATATATCAGTCATGCTTCCTGCAAAATAAGCAAGAAATATCCCCTGTGGACCACCTGGTTCATTAGCTCCCTTTCTAGCTCTCATATAATTTTTCTGAAAGTGAAATTGGGTGCTGTATTTTTGACCCAACTATGCATGGATATCTAAGAGCCTCAGATTTCTCTAGACAACAGGTGGGTATTGGAAAGAGACTTAGGCAGGAGCCCTGGATGTTAAAGTTCTAATAAGGAAAAAAGTATTTATGCTAATGAAGGCACATCTGTATCTATCTATATACTTATTCACTCACAAAATATATTGTACAGTATGTATGTACATACATGATCATTTTGGAATGCCAACATATATGCATACATTATAAAATATATACTCAAATATATTTATGTTCAAATATTTCCATTTCTACTTATGTACATGTATTTGTATTTGTGCCAGGCACCCTTAACTTGGGATCCATGAATAATTTTTGCATTTTCTGTGATTTTAAAGTGAGAGAAATTCTCTTTATTTTCATTAACTCTAATTGAAATTCAATATTTACTTCAATTATTAAGAAATTCTTCTTATAAGAGAAGCAGTACATAGGTTTAATTAGTCCACAGAAACAGTGAGTTACAAGTGCATTCATATGAAAGCATGTCTTTATTCATGTCCACAGGAAACTATAGTAATCTATGTTCTCATTCTGCACGCATGTATAATATATGTCCTCCTGAATACATATATTCTTGCCTCTACCACAATCTTTCCTACAGCCAAGCAGAGATAATGATGCTAGGTCAGGCAAACAAACATCAGAAACTCTCAGTGGTCCTTGAACTCTCTTTAGAGTCTCAGTTCTTGTCCTCTTTCCTTCCATTACAACATCATCTTTAAGAAGGGAAACCCAGTGTAAGAGAGATGGGATGACATTTACTTAATCATTTAGAGAAATGGAGCATTATGTTGATCATGGAAGACATGTGGATTTGAATCCTGTCCAAAAACTGCATTTCGGGATGACAAGAGAGAAGTCACTTTCCGTCTTTAAACCTCACTTTGCTCTTTAGTCAAATGGAGGTCCTTCCATAAAGAAGTAGTTTGTGAAGCACCTACTAAAAGCAAGGATCTGTATTAGTTGCTAGGGATAAAGAAATAGTACAAAGCTATTAAGCTGTTTCTAGTCTCAAAGAGCTTAGAACAGAGTAGGAGGTAATGAAAACTTGGTTATGCTTATATGATTATAACAATGTATACACACATAAATAAGTGTGTGTATATATCTATATCTATAATCTATATCATCATCTCTCTCTCTCTCTCTCTCTCTCTATATATATATATATATAGAGAGAGAGAGAGAGAGACAGAGACAGAGACTAGCAATGTGTGACATGTAAATATATAAGAATGCCTCACAGATGGCATGGATGGATATGATATAAGATCAGGTTCACATCTAAAGAGAGCATGAGATAGGTCTGCCTGACACTACCTGCACATACAAAGATCAACAGAAATGCTGAATAGTAGGTAAGTCTCTTTAAGCAAAAGCCAATGAGGGGCAGCTAGGTGGCGCAGTGGATAAAGCACTGGCCCTGGAGTCAGGAGTACCTGGGTTCAAATACGGTCTCAGACACTTAATAATTACCTGGCTGTGTGGCCTTGAGCAAGCCACTTAACCCCATTTGCCATGCAAAACCCTTAAAAAAAAGCCAGCGGAACTCAGAAATGTTTTATAGATGAGAACATGTCAAAGAATGACCTATATAGTAAGAGACTTCTTTCATCCAGAGAGATTCATTCTTAAATCATATTAAGAGATGGAATTCTCTCACCAAGAAGTCTACTCAATTTCTAGGACCACAAGCCTTGGAATTCAAAGGATTTGTCAAGTCAGGCTTTCAAACAAGTTTATCTCTATAAGGACCTGAGTTTACCATTCAGTCTCTGTCTTCTATCTTTTCAATTCCCTCATAATCACACCTCTTGGTTACTGAATCATCAGGGGCAGCATTCTCACATCATTTGAGTGCCAGGTCTCTCTTTCAGTATAGTGTACAAATATACAATAGAGGCCTCTCTTCTGGGTTGCCTCCTTTTTTTATTTTGGTAAGACAATGGGATTAAATGACTTGCCCCAGGTTACACAGCTAGGTAATTATTAAGTGCCTGAGACTGGTTTTGAACTCAGATCCTCTTGGCTTAGGGTTGGTTATTTATCCACAGCAACACCTAACTGCCCCCCGGTTACCTGTTAGGGAACAGACAGTATTAGGGTGAAAGATAGTAGGGAGAAAACATGTCTCAGACAGTAAAGGTTTGCTTGAGTAGTCTTGAAGGCTGAGGGATGGAGCTGGGCAGTGAGTGAATCCAGTAACTGGGAAAAGCCCCAAATAAAAGAACAGAGGAAAGAGAGTGCTAAACTTGATGGTGACCAACAAAAGGCCATTCTACCCGTGCTACTGTGAACGTAGAGAGAAGAGTGATTGATAAAACTGGAAAGTATGCACTAGTTTAGTTAGGAAAGGCTGTTCATCTCAAATGAGGATGTTCAAGTGGGATCCTAATCATGAGAGGTACCTTTGAAGTTTATTGAAATCAGAAAGTGATGTGTGCAGTTTTGCATTAAGGAAAAATAAATCTGTGTACTTCCTCTAAATTTCACTGATTTAGGGGAGAGATGGGATGTAAATTAATGATATCATGGAGGTAGAAATAAGAAGTTTGAATATATGGAGAAAGTGAGAATGAAGTTTCCAAGATAGCCCTAAAGTTTTATATCTAGACATCTCCGATTCACTCTTGATATCTCATGCATTACTACTTTTTAATCTTTAGATACTTCTTGGCTTTCTGCTTCCATTTTTTTTTTGTCCTAGGAATGTCAGATACAGAAGGAACAGTTTCTTTGAGAATTTTCTTTCTTCATGATTAATTGTACCAATGTATTATATTGGGGGAGATCTTTTTCTCTTCTCTCTCACAAATGACTAATACTGTCTATTTATGAACATAACATTGTATTCTATGACCAAGAGGAATATATCAGAGACATTGCTATTGAACTGGTCAGGTCATACTTCTGGTATGGCAGGTCTTTCTGACCGTAGACCCAGAACTCTGTCTACTTGCCCTCCTATCTGTCCAGATAAATAGGTAGATCTCGAATATATCCTGTTTCAAGAGATAGCAAGACAAAGAGATGAATATTCCTCTCTTCTTCCCCAGGGCAGAATTGAAACCTGTTTCCTTTAACAAAACTCCTTGTTGAGTGAGTTCAATATGGAATTATGTCCAATTAATTATTGAATCAGTAAACCTCTGAATCAGTAAAACCAATACTTATTCTATTTCAAAATATATTAAGGAAAAGGAGAAAAGACCTATATATCCTAAAATATTCACAATAGGTTTCTTTGTGGTGTCAAAGAACTGGAAATTGTAGAGATTCCCATTAATTGAGGACTGGCTAAACAAGTTGTGGTATATAATTGTGCTGAAATAATACTGTGGTGTAAAGCATTATCAGTACAATGATTTTACAAGAGCATGGAAAGCCTTATATGGAACAATAAAAAGTAAAATGATCAGAGCCAAGTGAACATTGCATACATAAATAGAAGTATTACATTTTAAAATGACTTTTAGTGAATCAATTATTTTGACTCTTCTAAATATCCAAATTAATTGTAAAGGGACATATTAAAAAAAAGACATTTTCTGCATCCAGAGAAAGAACTGATAAATAGAAGTACATATATATATGTATATATAATTTTATTTGCAGGAAAGGTGAAAAACCCTAACTGCTCATTTTGTTGTATATTTGAATGGAATAATAAGTTGTACCTATTAAGACTTGCAGTTTCATGTACAATCCCCCTTTTTTATTGTTCTATGTTATGAAAATTTTTCTTCTATTCTATATATTTAAAACAAAACTAACAACATCAACAACAACCAAACAAAGTGCTTTATCCATGAAAACATTTTGCTCCACATTCCTTCCCTGGAGGTAGTTACCCTACAAATGACTTAGTATAATAGGAAGAAGATTTTTCACCTCTTAAGTATTCATTAAATGCCAGTGAGAGCCCTCTTTGGCTTCCTTGAAGTAAGCCCTTATTTACCACTTAGAGGTACAGACAAGTGTAACCCACTTCCAAGAATGACTGATTCTTCTGGTTGTAGAAGAATCCAACTCAATCTTGATTTGTCACACTTTGATTTTGTCTGAGTTTGCACCCAGGGTTTCCTTTAGAAACCACCAACTTTAGGTCATCTGCAGTATTAATGAAGAAAAGAGGCTTTAATCCCTTTCATAAGATGCAGATATCATAGGACAAACTTTACTTAACAAGATCAAAAGCAAATTTAACACAAAGGACAAAATATTTGCATGTGAATAGATAAATGGTTGTGACAGCTCCTTTTTCCCTCATCTTACCTTTATATTTCCCTCTCTCTTCTTCCAGTTGCATAAGACTGGCAAAAATATTTTCAATTTGTTTTTCAGGCACTAAGAGTGGAGCTTTCAGAACCACATGTCTCAGGAAATGAACTCCCCAAAGCCTTCAAGTCCAGTTAAAATTTCATAAATGATGTTTCTCTGATAAAGACTTTGCTTCTCTCTAAACATCAACATGTACACAAAGGAATTACTGTAGAATTAGTTCAGTCCATTATCTGCAATCCACTGCTCTTTTCCATTATCTTTGCATGATTTTCAATCATGGGTTCTACAATTAAAGGAAGAAATATCCCCTTATGGGTCACCTGATTCACTAGTTGCCTTTCTACTTCTCACAGAACTTTTCTGAAAGTGAAATCGCTTATTCTCCTATTGGCAAAGCTATCCATGGAGATGCAACAGGCTCAGATTTCTGAAGACTAGAGGTAGGTAGAGAGATGAGGCTTGAACTGACAAAAGTCCTGGATTTTTAAGGTTATAATAAGGGAAAAAATTATACTTTTATGAATATATGTATGCATATATATTTATTCATTCACTATATACACAATACAATATAAATTAGATGTAAACACAAGGGAATGGACATGTATTTGCATTTGTATTGCTTACATATATGTTTATATTTCTATTTTTGCCAGAAACTCTTAACTTGAAGTCTATGAATAAGTTTTTGAGTTCCCTTAACTTGGGAGGAGAGGGAAATTTCCTTTTTCTTTTCACTAACCTCTAATTGAATTACAGTATTTCTTTCAACTACTAAGAAATGCATCTTAAGAGGAGGAGTCCAGGGGCATCATTAGAAAACAGAAAATAAGTATTAAAAATATACACAAATATCTTTATGTGAAAGCATGTTTATGTACATATATCCAAACATAATCATAGTAATATTATGTATGTATATGATGCATATATGTGTTACTGAAAATAGCCCTCATTGTACTATGTATTTGTCTCTACCACAATGTCTAATACAGGCAAGTGGAGAAAAAGATGCTCAATCAGTCATAACCAACAGGAAAAATTGACATTGAATTTCTCACTCCCTTTAGGGCCTCAGTTATGTTCTTATCTTTCATTCTTTGCAACATTAAACTGAGGCAGGGATTCCCAGTGATAGGGAGATGGGGAGACTATTTCCAAGTCATTTCTAAGTCACAACACTAAAATCTTTGGGAATATAGTTAATAGAAAAGTGTGTTTGATCCTGGATGAGACTTGGATTTGAATCCTGCTTCAAAATGGCATTTCTAGATGCCTCCTATAGATACTTCCCTGATTTTATTCTTAATTCAATGGTGGTCCGACAATCAAGATTTTTCTGCAGCACATACTAAAAGCCAGGAGTTCTGCTAGCTGTTGGTCATGAAGAGACAAAACATAAAACAGTTTCTATTGTCAAAAACCTTCAATAGAGTTGGGAGCAGTGAAAACATGAAAATAGAAATACTATTTGTGAAAATTGTTTCACAGATTTCTGCATTCCTTCTACTCTTAGTTGTATTGGTTTTATCTGCACAAAAAAGGCTTCATTAATGTAATGAAACTTATCCATTTTGCATTTTATAATGTTCCCTTTTTTATTTAAGGGGAAATAGGGTTAAGTGGCTTGCCCAAGGTCACACAACTAGGCAATTGTTAAGTGTCTGAGACCAGATTTGAACTCAGGTCCTCCTGACTCCAGGGTTGCCGCTCTATCCACTAGCTGTCCCTTATAATGTCCTCTTCCTCCTGTTTGGTCATAAACTCTGCCCTCCTTCATAGATCTGACAGAAAAACTATTCCTTGTTCTCCTAATTAACTTATTAGCATCACCCTTTAAGTCTAAATCCTATAAACATTTAAAAAATTTTCATCTATTTGTACATTCATTTTTCCAAGTTATAAAATTTCCCTATACCCTTCCTTTCCACCCTCTTTCCCTCTGTAGGGAACAGTCAGGCTAGCATTTTACATATCAGATAGATAGACTATTTTTTGCTCTATTGATTTATCTATGGTATCATTCTTTATGTCTAAATCCTGTACCCATTTTGACCTCATTTTGGTATAGGGTGTGAGATGTGGATCTAGGCCTAATTTTTGCCAGACTATTTTCCAGTTTTTCCAATTATTTTTGTCAAATATTGAGTTCTTATCCCCGAGGCTGATGTCTTCGGGTTCGTCAAATAGTAGATTGCTGTAGTCATGTACTGCAGATTCTTTTGAACCTGTCCTAATCACTGATCCATGATTCTATTTCTTAACCAACACCAGGCAGTTTTGATGACTGCTGTTTTATAGCATAGTTTTAGATCCGGTAGAGCTAAGCCACCTTCCTTTACAAGTTTTTTCATCAGTTCCCTTGCTGTTCTTGCCCTTTTGTTGCTCCAGATGAATTTTGTTACATTTTTCTAACTCATTAAAATAGTTATTTGGTATTTTGATTGGTATGGCACTGAATAAGTAATTTAATTTGAGTAGAATTATCATTTTTATTATATTAGCTTGACCTAAGCATGAGCATATGACATTTTCCCAATTATTTAGATCTGACTTTATTTGGGTGAAGAGAGCTTTATAATTGTGTTCCTAAAGTTTCTAGGTTTGTCTATAATTTTCTTTGTCTGTTTTGGTTCTTCCTGGTTTAGAGATCAGCACCATGTTGGCATCATAAAAGGATTTTGTCAGAACACCTAAAAAAATAGTTTATGTAGAGCAGGAATTAATTGTTCCTTAAATGTTTGGTAGAATTCACTGGTAAATCCATCTGGACCTGGAGACTTTTTTCTTAGGGAGTTTATTGATGGTTTCTTCAATTTCTTTTTTCTGAAATGGGGTTATTTAAGTAATTTATTTTTCTTTTGTTAGTCTGGGCAGTTTGTATGTTTATAAATATTCATCCATTTCACTCAAGTTGTCCAATTTATTGGTATATAGTTTGGCAAAGTAGCTCTGAATTATCTTTTTAATTCCTTCCTCATTGGTGATTAGTTCACCCTTTTCATTTTTGACAATGGTAATTTAGTTATCTTCTTCCTTTTTGAATCAGATTAACCAGAGGTTTGTCTATTTTATTAGTTTTTTCATAAATCAACTCTTTGTCTTATCTATAAGATCAATAGTTTTCTTGCTTTCTATTTTATTAATCTTTCCCTTGATTTTCAGAATTTCTAATTTGCTATTTAATTGGGGTTGTTTAATTTGTTCTTTTTCTAACTTTTTTTAGTTGCATACCAAATTCATTGCTCTATTCTTTCTCTATTTTATTCATATAGGAATTTAGAGATAAAATGTTTCCCCTCAAAACTGCCTTTGCTGCATCCCATTAATTTTGGTATGATGTCTCATTATTATCATTTTCTTGGATATAATTATTGTTTATTTCTATTATTTTCTGTTTGATCCACCCATTATTTAAGTTATTTAACTTCCAATTAGCTTTTTGTTTATCTTTCCCTGATCCTTTATTATACGTAATTTTTATTACATCATGGTCTGAGAGTGTGTATTTTTTACTTCTGCTTTCTGCCTTTGATTTTAAGGTTTTTATGCCCTAGTACATGATCAGTTTTGGTGAAGGTGCCATGTACTGCTGAGAAAAAGGTATTCTTTTCTATTCCCATTAAGTTTTCTCCAGCAGTCTATGATATCTAGGTTTTCTAAGATTTCATTCACCTTCTTATCTTCCTTCTTGTTTATTTTGTTGTTAGATTTATCTAGTTCTGAGAGAGGGAGGTTGAAGTCCCCCATTATTAAAGTTTTTCTGTCTATTTCTTCTTGTAATTCACTGAGCTTTTCCTCTAGGAATCTGGATGTTACACCACTAGGTGCATACATGTTCAGTATTGATATAGCTTTATTTCCAATGGTGCTTTTTAAGAAGATGTAATTTCTTTCCTTATCCCTTTTAATGAGACTGACTTTTGCTTTTACTTTGTCTGAGATTAGGATCACTACCCCAGATATTTTTTACTTCCACTGAGGTATAATATACTTTGCTTCTACCTTTTACCTTTACCCTGTGTGTATCTCTCAGTTTCAAATGTGTTTCTTGTAAACAACTGGGTTTTAATCCATTCTGCTATCTGTTTCCATTTTATGGGACAGTTCATCCCATTCACATTTACAATTAAGATTACTAATTCTGTATATCCTCCCATGATATCTTTCTCCACTTATATTTATCTCTTTCCTTTTCTCTTATTCCTACTCACTGACATTTTACTACCTTTCCCCTTTTAGGAATTTAATTTTCAGTTTATTTTCACTTATACCTCCCCTTTTATTAGTTCTTTCTTCCCTGTCTTTCCCATTCCCTGTTCCCCCTTCCCTGTAGATCAAGTTAGATTTTTAAACCCAAGTGGGACTATGTCTTATTCTCTCACTGGGCTAAATCTATTGAATACAATTTACTCAGCATTCACATTCTTCCTTCTTTCCCTCTAAAATTATAAGTCTTTGTGTCTCTTCCCCTGGTGCTCTAATATTATTAATCAGGTATTATCAATCAAAATTGATTATTTTATTGCTTGATAAACTCTTATTGCTTTTTAGCAGCACTGACTCAAATTTCATTAAATTGTAATTATAATAATTTTTTTTACCTTACCCCCTTTTCAAGTACCTTTCAAGTACACACAATTCTCTTCATGAGTCAAAGTATCCTCCCGAACCTTATCATTTCTTGAATCATTTATGCCCCTCCCCCAGGCCTATTTTCTTTCATACTTTACTCCCCCCTCCCACTCAACACCTTGTTAAGTGAACCAAGGTCAATTGTCTCTCCCCTTTAATCCCCCTCCCCCAGGGTATTTAACCTCTTGTTAACTGAAGTACCAGACACTGATTTAATTAACTGTAAGAATCTTGAAGATCTCTAAGTACTGGGAGGCTCTGGAGGTCTCACCTGAGAACTTTGCAAATGATTGTAAGTAACCCAGACACTGTCTTACACTGTCCTTACAGTTTATGATGCCCTGATTAAATAAGGTGTTTTGCACCTTGTGATTAAAGTGAGTCATAGTATAATGAGGCCCTTAAATTGAAGTTAATATTCCTGCTTTTTCTTTTTTCAGGGCTTTTTGTCTCAAACATAGTGATGTGATCTAGGACCTCTTCAACTGAGAGACAAGATCCAATTATACCCATATTCTTTAGGTTCATTGTATTCAATTATATTCTATCCTCTAATTTTCCTTAGAGAAGTAAAGTTCTAAAGAATTAGAATAGTTATATCTTCCCTGGTATGAACCAACATTTGTTTAAAACAATTTCATTTTTTCAGTCCCCTTTTGCGTTTACCTTTTTTTATGTAACTCTTCAGTCATGTATTTGGCAATTGAATTCTCTGTTCAGTTCTGATCTTTGTGTCAGGAAGTTCTGGAAGACCTATATTTCATCGAACATCCATCTTTTTTCCCTGACAGTATATGCTGAATTTTGCAGGGTAGTACATTCTGGGTTGTAAGTCCAGGTCCTTAGCTCTCTGAAATATGTTATTCTAGTTCTTCTGATCCTTCAGTGCTGAGGCTGATAGGTCTGGTGTTAGTCTGATTATGTTCCCTTGTATTTTAACTGTTTTCTTTTTGCTCTTGTCTCTCTTTTATTTGGGGATTCTGCAATTTGTCTAATACAGCCCTTGGAGTTTTTATTCTGGGGTCTCTTTCTGGAGGGGTTCTGTGGATTCTTTCAATTGTAATATTGTTATCTTGTTCTAGTATATTGGGGCAGTTTTCCCTGATAATTTCCTGAATGATGTGGTCCAGGTTCTTTTTTTGATTTAGGCTTTCTTGTCTTTTACCCCAGGGTTCTCAGGGTTCAGATTTTGTGTGGGGTTGGGATCCTCCCTGTTGGCTTGCTATCTAGCTGCTG
Organism: Macrotis lagotis; assembly: GCF_037893015.1. Lineage (NCBI taxonomy): Eukaryota > Metazoa > Chordata > Mammalia > Peramelemorphia > Peramelidae > Macrotis > Macrotis lagotis. The sequence continues at coordinate 277,132,614 of NC_133660.1, forward strand.
GGGCCTCTGTTGTTATTAAGCTGTCAGGACCTGGGCTGCATTGTGGCTAAAAGCCTTCTGCTTTCTTTCCCTGCTCTCTGGTCTCCTGGACTTTACTTCCCCTTTTACACCCAAAGAGACAGACCTCCACAATTTCTACAGCTGTAAACTTCTTTAAATCTTCTTTTTCTTGTTGGGATCTGTAGCATGAATTTCAGAGCAGAGGCTTCATTTATCTTTGGTATCAAAAGGTTCTGAGACAGATTAGCTTCATGTCACCATCTTGGCTTCAACTCAGTCCTCCTAAATCCTATATACATTTTGACCTTATCTTGTTATACAATGTGAGATGTATGTCTATGCCTAATTTCTGCCATACTATTTTCCAATTTTCCCAGAAATTTTTGTCAAAAAGTGAGTTCTCCCAGAAACTGATGTCTTTGAGTTTATCAACAGTAGATTACTATAGTCATTTACTACTATTTCTTTCATAACCAATCTCTTCCACTAGTCTACCACTCAATTTCTTTGCTGGTATTAGACAGTTTTAATGACTGCTACATTATAATGTAGTTTTAGAGTTGGTATGGCTAAACCATCTTCATTTGCATTTTTTCATTCATTTCCTTTATTTTGTTAATCTTTTGTTTCTCCATTGAATTTTGTTGCTACTTTTAGCTCTATAAACTAATATTTTGGGCAATATGATTGGTATCACACTGAAAAAGTAATTTAATTTAAGTAGAACTTAAGTCATTTTTATTATATTAGCTCAGTCTAACCATGAGCAATTGGCATTTTTCCAATTATTTAGATCTGACTTTGTGTGAAAAGTGTTTTGTAATTGTTTTCATATAATTTCTAGATTTGTCTTGATAGGTAGACTCTCAAGTGTTTTATGTCAAATATAGTTATTTTAAGTGTCATTTCTTTTTCTATCACTTACTGCTGGACTTGGTTGGTAAGACATAGAAATCTGATTATTTATGTGGATTTACTTTATATCCTGCAACTTTTAAAAAGTTGACAATTGTTTCAAGTTGACTTTCAGCTGATTTTCTAGTATTTTCTATGTGTACCATCACATCACTGGCAAAGAATGAGAATTTTGTTTCCTAATTGCCTATTCTAATTCCTTTAATTTCTTTTTCTCATATTGCTAAAATTAATATTTCTAATTCAATATTGAATAATAGTAGTGATAGTAGGCAACCTTTTTTTCACCCCCTGAGCTTCCTGAGAATTCTTCTAACATCCCCATTATAATGCTTGTTGATAGTGTTAGATAGATACTGCTTTTCATTTTAAGGAAAATTATATAAAATTGAGCAAGTTGAAGCTTATGATTTCATAAGACATCAAGAATCAGTCAAATAAAAGCAAAAAATTAAAAAAATAATAAAATGTAAAATATCTCATTGGACAAACAATTGACCTATAGAAAAAAAAGATCCAGGAGAGATAACTTAATTATTGGACTACATGAAAAATCAGAAAAAGATCCTTGACAACATCTTTCTAGAAATTATCACTGAAAACTGCCCTGATGTCCTGGACCTGGAGGATAAAATAGTCATTGAATGAATCCATTAATCTCTTCCTCAGAGGAATTCCAAAATGAAAATGTCAAGGAATATCAAAGTGAAATTCCAGAATTACCAGGTCAAGAAAAAAATATTACAGTCAGCCAAAAATTTGGAAAATTCACTGTGATGTTCTGAATAGGCAGACATTGATCATATGGAGCTCATTTCTCTTTGAAAATCCCTATCTAAGTCAGCAAGATCTGAATCTACTCAGTCTACTGATTCTAGTATTGATGTGATGGTATGTGGCTTTCCCAAATCTCTCCTTTATATTTCTATTTCACAGAACAAGGAGAAAATTTCTCTGAAGACTCTTTGGGTCTGTTTCTTTAAGATCTACAGTCCTATAAAAGAGGATATCTTTTTTTTTTTTTAGTTTTTGCAAGGCAATAGGGTTAAGTGCCTTGCCCAAGGCCACACAGCTAGGTAATTATTAAGTGTCTGAAGCCAAATTTGAAGTCAGGTCCACCTGACTCCAGGGCCAGTGCTCTATCCACTGTGTCACCTAGTTGCCCCAAAAGAGGGTATCTTTTAAGGATTCCTTTAATAACATTCCTAAAAGAAAAGTATGATGGGCATGGAATCAGACACACATTTGATTCTCATCTCTTACATTTATTAGCTAAAGAACAAGCTTGACCAAATATCTCCCTCCTCATTCAATAAAATTGATGATTCTGTATTATCTGCAGTATCAAATATAAAATATGCTAGCATTTAAGGCCTTGGGAAAATAAATTAAGAAAAAAAATTAAAAAAATGTATGAAAATAAAGCACTCCCTATCTTCTTAGGCTTCTTATATCTTCTTTCTTTTTATGTCCTTATCTGATCCAGTGGCATTTATTTTTTTGCTGTTTTTCTAGACAAAATATTCTAGATCAGTGCATTTTCACTATCACCCATTCATAGAATCCTCTCACTTCTTAATTTCACACCTGGTTTCCTTTAAATCCCAGCCCATCTCATCATCTCAAACAGATGGATTCCTCTATAATCCACAACCTCACTTTTCTTCAATCTCTCTCTCTATACCAAATCATTTCCTCCTGTCTATACTAATGTTTTCTCATATCATCCCCCCAAAATAAAAAGAAAACAAATAAGCAACAATCCCTGTAGTTGTCATTCTATATCTCTCTGTCCTTTATGACTAAACTCCTTGACAATGCCATCAACACTTTTAGCTTCTCTCATTGTCTTCTTTATCCGATTCCTATTTTGCTTGCAATCTTAATCTTTTCATTGAAACTGCTTCTCTGGGGGCATCTAGATAGCAAAGTAGATAGAGCACCGGCCCTGGAGTCAGGTGGACCTGACTTCAAATTTGGCTTCAGACACTTAATAATTACCTAGCTGTGTGGCCTTGGGTCATTGCCTTGAATTTAAAAAAAAAATTAAAAAATAGAAACTGCTTTGTTGAAATGATCAATGATTTTTTTCTTGCTAAAGCCTCATGTTTCTCATACTTCCTTGATTGCAAGAAGGCTTTTGCAAGGCTTCTATTCTTCTGTGGCCAGTCCGTAACTTTCCTGCAATCTCTCTCTCTCCTCAAGTTCCACTTTCCCCAAATCCCTATAATATGACTCCCTGCTCCATTTATTAGACACAACTTCATCCTGATTTCTTTTCCTATTCTCTTCTTTCATTCTTTCCTAGGCTGCTGGGATAGAGCCTTCCTAGGCATCTGTGCCCACTCCTATGCTGCTGTGATTTGTGACAATGTCTGATAGGGGTATGCTAATAGTTATAATACACAGTAATTCAGGGAAGGAACAATTGAAAAGAAGAAACAGTGCATTATATTTTTTAAAGGGGAAATATTATCTCTAATAAAGAAATCTGAGAAGAAATCCTGGGGGAAGCAGAATTTACTTTTCACTTTAAGAGCAGGTTGGGGGCGGCTAGGTGGCGTAGTGGATAGAGCACCGGCCCTGGAGTCAGAAGAACCTGGGTTCAGATCCAACCGCAGACACTTAATAATTACCTAGCTGTGTGGCCTTGGGCAAGCCACTTAACCCCATTGCCTTGCAAAAAAAAAAAAAACAAACCCTAAAAAAAAAGCAGGTTGAAGAACTTTCCAGGCATATGATCCAGTATAAACAAAGGTATGGTAATTCAAATGTGTGATGGGGATATCTAGAGACTGGAATATTCCATAATGAAAGTCCTCTTTGGCATTCAAGGCCCTTTAGAAGGAGATATTCCCCCTTCCCAATCCTTACACCTTCTTTACACATGCTCTTTTCATTCAGTGCCACTACCTCCTAGATGTTTCATGAACAAGATCCTTCATTTCTTACCTCTGAATATTTTGTTCTGGTTTTCCCTTATGCCTAAATCATTCTCTTTCCCCATGTCTGCATATTCATTTCTCTGAAGTTCTATAAGTCCTGACTAAAATCCCAACTTCCACAGGAAGCCTTTCCTAATACATTTGAAATCCAGTGTCTTCCCTTCCCTCTTTTATTTTATGTTTACTGAATTGAATAAATGATTTGAATATACAAGGGGACAGGGAGCAAGCAGGTTGAATAGAAACTGATCCTTCCCCGCTGGAAGATGGTCAGCTTTTCCTTGAATCTGAATGACTGTGCCTGGCTACCATGGACTTTGGGGACCTAGTTACCACTGAAGATGGTTTTAATCATATATAAAAATCTGTATATATTTATGTAATTATGGAATTTTGACTGGGCTATGCTTTAGAAAATTCTAGCCTTCCATTTTACAAATAAATACATTGAATCCTATAGATTTTAGACCATTTGCCCAATATTAAACAGGAGGTTCATGACTCCTTGCTACAAAAAAATCAAAAACAAAAAAACACAAAATAAAAAAACTGTATTAAGTAGGTCTTTATGAAATGAGCAGAAGTCATAAAGAGTTGTTACTAATGTTAGACATTTAGGATACAGAGATTACTTTATTTTTGTGTGTTTTAGCAAGGCAATGAGATTAAGTAATTTGTCCAAAGTCACACAGATAATTATTAAATGTCTGAGGCCAAAGTTAAACTCATGTCCTCCTGACTCCAAGACTGGTGCTCTTATCCACTGCACCATCTAGATGACCCCAGAGAGATGACTTGTTGAGTGTAGTCATCACCACTCAGAGTGTTGATGACATTGGTGAAGGGTCTTGGTCTTCACATGTCATGATTGTGGGTAGAAATTGTGAGTTTTTTTTACCTTAAGGATAGAAAATTTAGGGGTGATAGGTAAATTTATCTAGAATAAGAAGAGAAATTAAACTTTGTCCTCCTGAAATTTCATTTAGTCAGAATTTTTCCTACCCTTCCCACTCCCCAACTCACTTGATAAAGATATAATGACTGATGGCAGGATGTTAATGTGTTTAATTGAATTTATGAGACATTTTGACTGAAGGTTCCAAAGAAGAGAGGAACAGTATCCAAGAGTCCTTGCAGGGTGCACTCTAGAGGTTGTTGAAGAAGTAACCCAGTTGAAAAAGTATGAGTAGGATCAGCAGGACCTCCTGGATTCCAAAAATTAATAGATAGACTAAATCTAAGCCCAATCCCCTCCAGGGAAGTAGAAGAGGTAGAGGTCTGAGTCCTACCATCTTTGTGGGTTGATATTTTGGTTAGTTTCTCTGCTTCTTTCTTAGGTGGAACCAGGTGGAGAAGGGGTTGCAAAGATGAAAGATGCTTTTGAAAATTAAGTAAGTATATTCTATTATGAGGGATATTGGGAATATAAAAAAAATCATATTGTCCTCACTAAAAGTTGTCCATTATCTGACCTCATACTGACAAGATAAGCCTGAGCCTGGGTACTTAAGTGAATAAGTGAGTTGGGAAATGATTAGACTTGGGGAGAACTGGCTATTCTCCCTAAGTAAAACATTCCCTGTTTTACTTTTCGATTCCATGTTCAGTTCATGAGATCCTTAAAACGCTAGCCAGATCTTGCTGAAATTTATGATTTTATCCACTTACTAAAGTAAATAATTTTCATCATTTCTTCTTTGATCCAAACCAAAACCAAATTAAAACTGAAGCTACCAGTTGTTTTGCAACACAGAAGGGCATCTAGGTGGCATAGTGGATAGTGTGTCACTCCTCTTTATGAATTCAAATTTGCCCTAAGACATGTATAACCTGAAGAACAATTTATAGTCTTATAAAAATAATATATAAAACTATAGTCAAAACAATGGCTTATAAAATGCTCTAGATCATTATTGATTAGAGAAAGACAAATTGAGCTATCATCTTACAGAAGTGGCTAAAATGATAGGAAAAAATGACAAATGTTGGAGGGATGTGGGAAAACTGGGATACTAACGTGTTGTTGGTCCAGCTGTGAAGTGATCCAGTGAACTGGAAAAGCAATTGGAATTATGTCCAAAGAGGTATTAAATTGAGTATATCATTGGACCAACTTATACTGCTATGAAGTGTGAGAAACAATTATTAATAACGAATCATTTGTGGTGATGCAAAGGAAACAAAATATCTAAATAGACATATTTTAGAAAAAAGAAATTGAACTGGCCATAAAAGAGCATCCTTAGGGAAAAACCCACCAGGATTAGATGTATGGATTCTATCAATTTTTTATAAATATAAATTTATAATAAATTACCTATTTATTATTTGTTATATTAAATAATAGGCAAAGAATGCATCTTACCAAACTCCTTTTATGAAAAAATATAGTACTGATATATATATATATATATATATATATATATATGTAGAGAGAGAGAGAGAGACTATAAAGAGTAAAAAAGAATAAGAATATTATTCACCAACTTTATTAATGAATATGAATACAAAACTTCTAAATAAATTATTAAAAGCATAACAATAATATATTAAAATATTATACATTATGACCAAGTGAGGTTTATATTAGAGATGCAGGGATAGACTAATAGAAAGAAGTATTAATATAATTGATGACATAAATATTAAAAGTTTTTTTTTAGGTTTCTGGAAGGCAAACGGGGTTAAGTGGCTTGCCCAAGGCCACACAGCTAGGTAAATATTATAAGTTTTAAAAAGTTCTAATGCAACAGCATTCTTTGTACAGATAAGGCAAAATAGGGGATCTGAGGAGTCTCGAGATTTGACTCACTGTCTTCATTCAAAGACATTGACAAGAAGAGGACAGGGAAACATGGGGGCTTAGAGGATGTATTTCTTCTTTCTGTCCTCTTCAGTTCAGGGGCAGTAGTCATTTGCTTTGAACAGACTTCCTCTGGGCTGGTGACAGATGAGGCCCTGGACCTCACTTCCCAGGTAAAGGAACCACCAGTAAGGGAGGGGACTCCAGGGTACACAGAACACTGGGCTTGGAGACTGGAAAATTTGAGTTTAAATTCAGTCTCAGACATTTACTTGTTTTGGTCAAGTCACTGAAACTCTGCCTCATTTTTGTTGGGTGTAAAATGAATATTATGAAAGCACCCAATTATCAGGGATATTGTTGAGAATTAAATGAGATATTTATAAAGTGCTTAGTGCTCCTAGCCTTGTTGTTCAGTCAGTTGACTCTTTGTAATGCCATCTGGACTTGAAGTTTTGTTTTTGGTCAAAATACTGGAGTGGTTTCTATTTTGTTTCCTAACTTATTTTACAAATGAAGAAACTGAGGCAAGAGATGAAGTGACTTTATCAGGATCTCATAGCTGATATCTCAAGGCTGAAGATCTTTCCTCTGCAGTGTCCAGTTGTCTGTCATATGGGAGGCAACTAACACATGTTTGTTCATCACTAAAATTTCAAACCCAAGGCACTAACATAAGGGATGGAAGGGGGAATCCTAGTTTCCCTCCCAGGAAAGTTGGGAAGGGGCTACAATTGGGCCTGGGGCAGGGAGCTTACTTATTTCAAGGCCTCTCCCATCTAAGCATCTGTTTTTTAAACCTTGGAATGACAACTTTGAAGTTCCCTTGCCTCACCTCCCAATTTCTACTCATCTCCAAGACTCTCTGGAGGATCACCCTGAGGATCTCCCTTCCTCTTCTCTGCCTTTGTTCAGGAAGAAGTAAATGAGGGAGTCGTTCACACAGGTCAGGAGCCAAGAAAGGCAAGTGGGTATGACGTCTAAGTTTGTCAGCCACGATGTGAAGCTGTCAATTATAAGGATCTGACCCCATAGTAGGAAGACCAGGACTTGGAGCAGGACCAGCAGGTAGAGCCAGGGGAGCTGGGAGCTGCACTGGACCCTCAGCAGCAGAGCCAGGTTGGACGTGCCCAGGACACACGCGAGGAGGAAGGACCACACGAAGTCGATGATGAAATAATCACCCCATAAACTCTCATTATACACATTAAAACAGACCAAATTCTACTGAGCCCAGCGGCTGGCCACAGCCCAGAGGACAGCGCAGACTTGTCCTTGGGGCAGTGACTTCTGTAGCAGAGAGCACCCATGGACAGCGCTCGGTGCTGATCGCGGCCCGGAGCCCCAGCCCCGCGCCAAGAGCGTGTATCCGAGGCACCACTACAGGAGAGAATGTGAAAGAATAATAAAAACCGGCAATACAAAACTCGATGGAAAACACAAAATGACAGCAAAGGAGGAGGGTTCTGCCCCGACCAGGCTGAGAATGCAGACAAGAGAAGGGATTCTGCAGAATGCGGAGGCTCAGAAGCTGCAGGACTAGGCTGTTGTTCCCCACCAGCCCCACAGGGGCAATGACAAGACAGAGGATCCGCTTCCAGTAATGGAAGGGAAGTTTTTCAGGTCTTTCAGTCTCAAGACCTAAATTCCCATTTTTACTTCTCTCCTTTGTTGTCATAATCATATTCCCACTGACTAGGTGTGGGGGACACAGCCCAAGTGGGAAGTTCCAGCCCCCAGGAAGCCTGATGCTCTCAGAGGTCCTGAGGACAGGAAGACATAGCAGGACATCAAGAACTTTTCCAGAAATTGAGTCCTATCTTTACTTCCAGGAGTTAGAGTCAACTCCCCCCCCCTCCCCCGCCTCTTTGGAGTGCCACTAGGTGGCGCCATACTGCACAGAGTTCTGGGCCTAGAGTTAGAAATGGGTTTATATCTGGTTTTAAGCACTTACTACTGACAGAAATGAATAAATCAGTCTTATTAATAACCAATTATTCAATTAGAATTAAAGTTTTCCCTTCCTAGTTTCCCTTTCAGAAACCAACCCTCTGTAGATGATTCAGTCAGTCTCTGAAGAACATTGCTGATGGATGAGATTGCTCAAATTTTCTTGGTACGTGTTTTTCCATCATAGTCAGGACTCCACCCATCTAGAAGATTTTACAAAGATTTTACAAAAATGTGGGTGTTCTTTCCCAAGAATCCAACCCTGTGACTGGCACACAGAAGGCTCTTAAAAAAAGTTCATTTCATTTGTGACAGTGATGTATAGAAATGAGGCTTCTGAAGAAGATTGTGTCTATAGTTGTCTTTCCTTTCTTTTCCAACCACATCCCAAGACACCCTTCATTGTCCTCTCTCTTCTACTCTTTCTTTGGTATATGGGAGTCTGGCTACCTTTTACAACCTATGTGGACAAGCCTAAGAGTGGACTAAATTATATATTTTCATGCAACTGACATTGTTCATTCACTTATTGTATGTATCCATGCATTTATTTGTTCTTTGAATCTTTAAATCATAAATTCATTCATCTACTGAATTTTAAAATTTTTTTTATCAAGAACTTTTCCTTCCTTTTAGTCATTTTTTAAATCAAAGAATGTATGAGGAAGAAAAATGTATTTCAGCACAAGGAAACATCATATGAAACATAACTCCAACAATATTCTCCACAGTGTTTTATGCCCATAGTTACACATCTAAGGAAAGGAGGGAAGGAAATGCACTTATCCATTGATTCTTTTTCTGTGCAAGACTTCATTGAATACTTATTAAATACTTATCGTTTTGAAATCCTAAGCCCAGAATAATTTTTAGCACTGAGCTTGATGCCAGAATACAAAGATAATATTAAAAAAACACATCTCTGTCTTGTAGTAACTGATATTCTACTGAGAAAAGACAGAGGGGAGGAGGAAGCTGCACCAGGTGCTCACCTCCTTCCAAATCAATTCTTTGATTAACAGAGAAAATGACTTACAACACATGTCTGGATTGCTGATGGCTGTGGCTTCATTGATTGAATTGACCCATAATGTGCATTAAGAAGAAATAAAATGTTTAAACAATCCCATTTCAGAAAAAGAAATTGAACAAACCATCAATGAATTCCTTAATAAAAAATGTCCAGGGACATGAATTTACAAATGAATGCTACCTAACATTTGAGTTCCATTGTAACAAGAACTGTTTCTCTTTTAAATCTATTAGATCTTGTGCTGTCCATGAGGATCTACACATTCCATGCACTGATGGTGACTGGAATCTTCTTTGAAGAAGGTTATGTGAATATTTCTTTTTGTTTCAACTACAGGGTGGGTACCCTACCTACCAAGGGAAACAGGCCAGGGTTGGATAAGCAGACACTTTTTAGAGCACCTTTTCTTGGACTTTTCACACACCAATAGGTGAGCAATGCGATGCTTAAATGGGCTGCTCAGACACTCAGAGGGCTGTGGAATCTCACTGCTGCTTTCAGTGGGGAAACATGGTCTAGGCTACTGAGTACAAGGTTGTAGCTACAGTTTCCAACATATCTGCACCTGCTGCTTCCTCACTTGGTAAAGTGGTATGGGTAATATCTTTTGATTCTGTGTAAATTGGATTTAAGTGAGATAGAATTGCATGAAATTGCTGGCCTTACTTTCTTCCAAAGTCATCATGGTCCAGTGGGAAGACAGAGTCAAGAAAACTGGTTATGACTTCAGGTGCAGTGGATAACCTTGAAGTCTCTGATGTCTAAGCAAGCATTCCACAATGCCTGCTTTATTTCCCTTCATGGCCTTTGGAAGAAAGTGTTCTCATCTGCCCATTCCACCAGTGGAAGACTTCACATGCTTGGGGGTAGACACTTTCCCTAAGTCACTGATGAATTTGAGACTCCCTTGGTTACCCTCAACCTGACTTAACCTGTCTATCAAAGGATTTACCAGGCTGTGGCCATGTGCATGATACAGCTTCTTGGAACCACAGGTGAGAGTTAGGTGGGTCAGGTGGACATCAATAGTAGAACATAGCCCTGAAGAGGGCTTAGCAGCCATCACACCAGACACTAGTCTTTCTTGAACATACTCTACACCTGAATGAAACAAGACTGGTAAAGGAAGAGCAGCTTATTGAAGTCAGAATTAGATCCACATTTTTCTGGTATGGCTGCAGTGAAAGGGAGCACTCTGAAATTGGGGTAGGCTTCACAATCAAAACTAATCTAGTCAAGATTGTATGCCTACCAAAAGGAGTGAATGACAGCTCAAGACAATGAGATTGCCATCTACAGGAAAATGTTACAGAAACATCAGCAGTGTCTATGCTCCAACCATGATGAAATCTGATGAAATCAAAGAAAAAAAATGAAGACCTGGAAATCTTTACCATCAATGAACCAAAAGAGGTCAAGCTTATTATTTTGGGTGACTTTAATGCTAAAGTAGGTTCAGATTACTAGACAAGGTAGGTAGTCTTTGGGAGTAACAGAGTTGGAAATAGCAACAGCGATGAAAACTTATAAATCTCATAAACATTGTCTTCCATTTACCTAAACATAATAAAACTACCTGGATGTCCCCTTCCAGCCAACAGTGGCATCTAATAGATGATGTGATTGTCTGGATAAGAGAGACAATGTAAGAGTGACAAAAGCAATGTGTAGGGCAGAGTACAGGACTGATCATAGACAACCTTTCCAAGCTAAATATTTACATTCAACCAAAGTGGTAGTCCTAAGGCCAAATGACTACCAAATGACTTAGTGTCAAAAGATTAGAGCACCTCTTTGAACAGGAATAGTTTGCCAACTTGAGGAGAAAGTTGAGCCAACCATAGTTGGCAACAGTGGAACAGAAAAAAGAGGGGGCGGTTTTCAGAGATTTGGTGTATAGGACCACTTTTGCCCATCGGATTCAGAGTAATCACAAGCATCAAGACAAATCTGATAAAAATTGTCACATCCTCCCTGTCCACCAGGGAGAACATGGCTCAGGAGAGAAATGAGATGCATACACACAGGTGGGGTTACTAGCAGGACAATGAGCAGAGCCATTTATTCACAGTATCAGACAGTTTTTCATGGCATAAAACCCACAAAATTAGCATACAAAATAAAACAAGTCAAGGATGTTTCTCAAACTTGTGCAGGATGTAACTCAGGTCAAGAAGTTCTGGTACAAGGTACTACACCAGTGAGGTCATGAGATGACACAATCATGTTATCACAGTAGAGTTCCGAGGAGAGCCTTTTGCTCAAGGGGCAAAAGTCCAAACTTTGTCATAACTGACCTTTTACCCATACTTTCTCGGGCAGCTCTTCAACACTGTTCCTTTTTCTGCTTACACAACAAACTCACAGTTGCCTAACCTGATGTTCAAACTGGGTGACACAATTCTGTACTCTTTTGATAGCATATATAGTAGCTTCGGGTTACTGAATAAAATACTTTGATTAGACTTGGCAAGCAGCAAAGGAGAAACACCAAGAGAATCAATAAAAGACATAATTGTATAATACTCTGGCCCAATGCCCAAAGAGGGTTGGATGTTGAAACCACTCAATTATCTTTTCGGCTGTCTTTTCAGGAGTCAGGTCTCACTGGGAGGTTTCCTGGATGTCTTTAGCCAATGTATACAAATCACCACTATCAAAAGACAGTGGAATTCCCAATCTATTAAGGTGATTCCTAACCTTTTTTCCATTCTTATTGAATACCATTATATTCTAAAGTGGTCACACAAATTCGTATGTAGTGATAATCACAACTAAGTATCTGTCTAAACTCTATGGTATCCAATTCATCTCCTATAGAAACTATTGTCTTCTTCAAAGCCTCTAACATTTGCAAAAACTGCTTATAAATATCTGCCTCTTTTTGGAAGTCCAAACTTACATTTTTACTAAGTTCCACTAAATAATGTGCCTGAGCTACTTCATTTTGGACATTAGATAAGGACATAGCAAGTGATAACAGCAGAAGCAATGAGAGATACAAGCGTAATAACTCCAACTAAAAAAAAAAAGCGAATACATCTCTTAAACTTTCCAGATGGGAGGTTCTCCTGTTGTTGAATTAATTCACTAAAAACATGACCAGCCTGGATTTGTACCATCCTTTGGTTTTTAACATCTTGAATGTGAAACCCACATTCTTACTCAGAGCAAAGATAGTTTTTTTTAAAGTTTTTGCAAGGCAATTGGGTTAAGTGGCTTGCCCAAGGCCACACAACTAGGTAAGTATTAAGTGTCTGAGGCCGGATTTGAACTCAGGGACTCCTGACTCCAGGGCGGGTGCTCTATCCACTGGGCCACCTAGCTGCCCCTAAAGATAGCTTTTAAAATGAGAGGCAAACAACAAATGATCAATCATAATCACAATTCACAATAAAGCTGAAAACAGAAATAACACCATGGTAGCAATTCCATGTGCCAATCATACAATTTCTTGCTCAAATCCACATTTTCTTCCCTAACAAAGTGTTCACTACAGAGGTTTGTAATGCATTAATCAAACGATAAAGATCTTCATAAATTCTCTTGAGCCTTTAATGCTCTAGTACCATTTCTGACAATTCTTGAGTATATTTTGCTTCTATCATTTCTTTATTCATCACTTCTTTACCTACACATGCTCAAATAATGCAATTGTGACAGTTAAAATTATGCCCCTCTTTTTCTCTAGTAATACTGACATATTTAGAATATCCTATCATGGAAGCAATATTTGGTCCTGGGCATACAGTCACAGACAATTTCTTTTCTGCATAAAATATAAATCTCTTCTATTGCTGCCATAACCTTCCATATCTCTGAATTAGCTAACCCTAACATTTCTAAGGTCCTGAATGCCCCTGTGCTATAAATATTTGGATGAGTTGACTAATTAGTTTTACTTAATTTAATACATGGTTCAACAGTGCACTTTTTAGAAAAACATAGGTGTCCTACTATTTAAGCCAGAAAAATGATACCTAACTTCTCTCAGCATCTCTTCTTTGATATTTTCAATAGTAACTTTGTTATATCCCAAATAATTGCAACTTCCCATTATCAAAACAACTTCAGCCATACTTTTCTCCCCACAGTGTAGTAATTTCCATGGAGAGTTTTGAATACAAGTCCAATATTCAGAAGAGGAATTCATCTTATTGTGCATAAATTCCATGACAGCATGTTTGCCAAGGTTCTAGATAGCAGAAGATGCCCTCAAGATTTCCTAGTCACCAATGAAGTGACACAAGGCTGTGTGCTTGCTCCCATGTTTTTTTTAGTATGACATTTTCAGTTATGTCATCAAATGTCTTCACTGAGGATGAACAAGACCTCAAGGTTAGCTACTGCACTGAAAAGGCTACAAGCCAAGGTCAAGTTAGAGGGAGTGTTGGTGCATGATCTTCTGTTTACATATGATTATTCAATGCAGACTCTGAAGCTAAGATGCAATAAAATACAGATTGATTCTTTGCTGCTAGTGTTAATTTTGGCCTAACAATTAACACCAAGAAAACACAGCTGCACCACATCATCTATTTATGGTACCATTGATTGCAGTAAATGGAGAAGTTTTGAATATTGTGGATAAGTCACTTACCTTGACAGTATACTTTCCAAGGAGGCACACACTGATAATGAAGTTGACACCCACATTGACAGAGGTAGCTCAGTATTTGGGAGGCTCTGAAAGTATGGGAAAGAAGAGTTATTAGACTAACTACCAAACTGAAGGTCTATAGGGTCCTTGTGCTGACCTCATAGCTGTATACCTTTGAAACTTGGATAGTCTACCAGCACCATGCCAGAAAACTGAATTGCTTCCATTTAAATTATCTTGGGGGGGTAGCAAGGTTGTGCAGTGAATGGGACAGCTAGGTGGTACAGTGAATAGAACATTGGTCTTGCAGTCAGGAGGACCCGAGTTCAAATCCAACCTCAGACAATGTTTGCCTAGCTGTGTGACCTTGGGCAAATCCCCATTGCCTTAATCCCCCATTGCCTTGCAAAAAAACCTAGAAAAAATTGCCTTGAGAAGATTCAGAAGGTCAACTGGCAGGAGAAGATACCAAACACATAGGTCTTTTCTCAAGCTAAACTGTCAAGCATTCAAATGTTACTATAAAGAGTGTAACTATGATGGCCATGTTGGAATGCCAGAAGTACATTTGCCAGGAAGACTATTTTATGGAGAATTCACACAGGGCAATTGCACACAAGGGGGTCAGAAGAAGCTATATCAGGACACCCTGCAGGTGTTTCTTAAGAACTTTAAAATTGATAGTACAGGGACAGCTAGGTGGTGCAGTGGATAGAGCACCGGCCCTGAAGTCAGTAGTACCTGAGTTCAAATCTGGCCTCAGACACTTAATAATTACCTATCTGTGTGGTGTTGTTCAAAATGTGTGTGTGTGTGTGTGTGTGTGTGTGTGTGTGTGTGTGTGTGTGTATTGAGCATGTATGTTGTGTAACATTTGTGTATGACATGTGGTATGGATGTGTGAGAAATGATGGGTCCCCTTCTCCTGCTTTGTTTTCATTATTCTGAATCCTGTCCCTAGAATCCCTGCTCTCTTCAGGAACCAGGTCATGTAAAGTGGAAGAGACACCTAGAATTATAGAGACTCAGGGAGACTGAGTCTTGGACAAGCAGACTAGATAAAAGGGAGGAAGCTTAGCCTAGCCTTGACCTTTAGAGGGAGACAAGTGTTTGGCTTAATCCTATAACAGGAGTGAGTGTGGGAAGGTAAAGGATGTAGGAGGACATAGCTGAACTGGAAATTCTTCTTTTTTAGAGGGGCGGGGAGGCCTGAAGGAATTTTGTGGATCCAGTCTGAGAAAGAAAAACACAGTCTAGGGAACCTTGAGAAGTCTAACCCTTGAGTCTCTCCTTTCATTCAGAGAGATTGACAAGGAGAGCATAGGGAGACAAAGGGTCTTAGAGAATGTGTCTCTGCTTCCTGTTCTCTTCAGAAAAAGGATAGTGGTCATTTGTGAGAACAGACCTCCTCTGGGTTTGTGACACATGAGGTCCAGGACCTCTCCAGGTAAAGGAGCCTCAATTAAGTGAGGAGGCTTCAAATGCATTTGGAGCATTGGGCCTGGAGTCAGGAAGATCTGTGTTCAAATATAATCTCAGACATTTATTTGTTCTGAGACCCTGGGCAATTGACTGAAGTTCTGCCTGCCTCGGATTCATTAGATGTAAGAGATAGGAGAGTACCTGCCTTGCAGGTATACTCATGATTGATTAAATGAGATATCTGTGAAGTATTTAGTAAAGTGCCTGATCTATTCTTATTCAGTCATGGAACTCTCTGTGACCCCCATATGGGTTTTCTTTGGAAAGATACTGAAGTGGTTTGCCATTTTTTTGCTAGTGCATTTTACAAATAAGGAAACTGAGGCAAATAGTTGAGTGACTTGGTTAGAGACACACAACTGATAAGTATTTCAAGATTAGCTCTGACTTCAGTTCCCTCCATTCTAGGCCCATCTTCTGCCATGCTCAGCTGCTTTTCTTATGGGAGTTAACTGATATATTTGTTCATCATGTTGAGTTCAAACCCTAGGCACTAACATTAGGGATGGAAGGGAGAATCCTTGGGAAGTTGGGCAAGGGGGCTGAAGCTGGTGCTGGGGTAGGAGAGTTTATTTCAAGGCCTCTCCCATATAAGTATCTTTTCCTTAGTTCAGAATGACAGCTTTGAGGTGTTGCTTTGGGAAGTGTTCCTTGATCCACTCCCCTGAGGTGGATCATCTCTCTGAAGGACCATCCTGAGGGACTCTCTCCCCCTTCTATGCCTTTGTCTGCCCAGGAAGAAGGAAATGAAGGGGTTGGCATTGCTGTTCACACGGGACAGGAACCAAGGAATCCGAAAAGGCATGACATCTAAACCTGTCAAAGTCAAGGTGAAAATGTAGATGGGGGGATAGGCTAAGACGAGGTCGTTGAGTAGGACCAGTAGGTAGAGTCTGGGGGGCTGCTGGCGCCAGGAGGAGCACTGGAGCCTCAATGGGAGAGCCAGGTGGACACACACATCACAGAAGAGAGGAGGACCAACCCCACGAATTGGATAATGAAGAAGTGGGGCCAGAAAGGGTGGGTATTTTGAGGACAAACGAAGCCTGCTGCCCCGAGCAGAGCAGCCACGGCCCAGAGGACAGCGCACACCACCGCAGACGGTACCTGATGGCGACGAGCACAGGTGGACAGCGATCGGTGCTGATCGCGGCCAGGAGGCTCATACCCTTAGCGAAGAACACCTATGAGATGTCGGATATCATCCAGAAAGAGAGAGAATTATTTAAATAACAAATTCACTGATGGCGAGCACAAAATGGAAACAAAGGAACGGGGCGTCGGCCCCGGACAGGCTGACGATGTAGACGGAGAAGGGATTCCTCTGGATGCGAAACCCAGGAGCCACAGGACCAAGATGTTACCCACCAACCCAACCAGGGCGATGACAAGACAAAGGAACAATCTACTTAAGGGAAATGCTGCAAGTGTTTCACTTCTCTCTGTTTCATCATCCTGAGCATATTCACATTGCCCAGATGTGGGGGATACAGCCACGGTGGGTGGTCTCTTTACAGAGATCTACTCCTACCACCATCTTCAAGAGTTAAAGCCTCCTCTTTCCTTGCCCCACTCTCTAGAGTACCACTAGGGGGAGCCACACAGAGGTGTGGGCAAGAGCAGAGGTGGGAACCTTGGTTCTGCCAAAGGGCCATTTGGATATTTATAACATCATTCGTAGACCATGAAAAATTTTCAACTTACAAATTAGCTTGCTATACTTGGTCAAACATTTAATTCATCCCTAAAATGCTCCTAATTTAATTAATTCACCTCTAAAATGTTCCTAATTTGTGGAATTTCAAGTCCCTCCTGCTGTTACCCTGGCAGGGCCAGTTCAAATGATTTCATGGACTTTATATGGACTGCTTGCCTGACATTCCCCACCCTGGTCTAGAAACGACTTAAATCTAGCCTCAGACTTTACAAGTAAAAGAACAGATGGTTTCACTTATTATTTATTTAGGGTTAAAATTGTCCCTTCCAGTTTCCCCATTCAGAAACCAGTAACCTGTGGCTTTTTTGGTCAGACTCTGAAGGTCATTGCTCATGGACAAGATTGCCTAAATCATCCAAGAACAGACTTTTTTTTTTATGGGTGGGACTCACTCAACATAAAGACTTTAGAAGGAGGATCTTATGTAGATAATATTCTTACTCCACCATTGTTCATTATTAATTGATTGAGTGAAGATGGATGTCTTTGTCCAAGTAGCCGGAGGCAGCTGAACCTCATTGCACCCTCAGCATGAGAAGCTGAAAGTTTTCAGTCCACCTCCTTGTTCACCCCCATTGATTTTTTAAAAATCAAAGTAGATTTCCACCCTCAATAGAGAGACTTTTTTTAGGATTTTGCAAGGCAATGGGGTTAAGTGACTTGCCCAAGGCCACACAGCTAGGTAATTATTAAGCATCTGAGGTCAGATTTGAACTCAGGTCCTTCTGACTCCAGGGCTGGTGCTCTATCCACTGCACCACCTGGCCGCCCCATGAGAGCCCATTTTTAAAAGACTTCTTAAGTATTCAAGCTCTCCAGGTGGCATCTTTGGCTTCCTAGAGAGCACTGATCCAATCTATTAATTGCTAGCTGTAATTTAAAAATTGATTATTAATCACCCAGAAATTATGTCACTCAGACTTGTCATTAGTCAAATTAACTGTGATCCTGGACAAATCATTTTAACAGATGTCTCCTTCAGGTTCTTCAACTATAAAATGAAACTAATAACATCACCAACATCACAGAGTTCTTCAGATATTAAATGAGATATATTTGCAAAATATTTCCCACTGTGCTTGTACACAGTAGGCTCTTTTTAAAAAGTGTTATTTTTTCATGTACTCCATTTTCCCTTTCTTTTGTCATGATGTGACAATGAGATACAGAAATGAGTCCTCTGGAGTATTTTGGGAGTCCACCTCTCTGTCCTTTATTCTCTGAACCCATTTCAACTCATCCTTCATTTTTTCTGTCTCTTCTGCTCTTTCGTATATGTGGATCAGGTTTGACTTCTACAACCTATGTAGAGAGATCTAAGAGTGGACTGAACCACTTGTATTCAATGCAAAAATAGTTATTCATTCATTTCATATCTGTGTATACATTTATTTGTCCCTTTACTCATTTGTGAATTCATAGATTTATTTCTTTATATTTAAAATTTTCTATCAATAACTTTTTTCATAACTTTCATTGTTCTAGATAGTTAACCATATGTAGTCAACTTTTAAAATCAAAGAATAAAAAGCACAAGAGAAGAACATTTCAACACAATGAAACACCCTATGAACTAAATCTTGTAGAATAATGCAGTGTTCCATAGCCATAGTCACTCACCTCTGGAAAGCAGCAAAGGAAATACAAATATTTTCCAATGTTCTTCTGCTCCAAACCGCAATACTCATTTACTTCACACTTAGTGTTTTGAGATCCTGGGCCCAGAGTCATTTTCATCACTGGACTTGGTCCTTGAAATACAAGGCAACGGAACTGCCCCTGCCCTGAAGTTTCTAATGTTCTCCTGAGAGGGGTCAGAAGGGAGGAGGAAGCAGCACCAGGTGCTCCTCTCCTGCCGAACCGGGGAACTGACCAGCACAGATCATGACCAACTGCAGGTGTCTGGATTGTTGAATGTTGTGAGTTCAGCTTCTTTTTATTGAGAAATAATGAGATTTGGGGACAAATGTCTGTAAAAGATGGATCTATTAATGCAGACTGATAATAGGAGAAAAATCAAAGAACTATGGGGCCCCCTCACCCTGAACTAAATCCTGGGACTGGATGATTGGGAACAAGAACTTTCTCACCTTTGGGAGATAGGGGCTTCTGAAGCTTTCCAAAGAAAGCTCCCTCTCTGTGTGTGGGGAGGTATATTAGAAAGTGTCAAAAATTTACTCCTTGCCTCCAAGAGAAAAAGAAAACTTTGAAATAAAACAGCATGACATTCTGCTATTCACAGATTCCCAGACTGACCAGTTTTCCAGCTGTTCATAGGAAGGAGATCAATATAAATGTATAAAAAAGGATTAAACTCACAGAGAAATCTCCAGCAGATCCAGGGATGACCAAGAATAAGAAGGAAAGACCCCAGACTGAGAACTTCCTGTTTTTCTTCTCCAGGGTCCTGATGACATCCGTGAGTGATTCTACTGTGATGTTCCTATTCTCTTCAGAAATTTCCTAGATAGATATTGGGACATAAAGGCAGGGAGAGAAGCAGAATTCAGGAAAGTTGCTCTCTCAGTCTTATATTCTCCCCCCTCTTCTCCCAGTCACACAGGTCCAGGAAAAAAAATTCTGTTTGCTTTCAGGCACCGAGGGTGGAGATTTTCCAAACATTGACTTCAGGAGATGAACTCCCCAAAGCCTTCAAGTCCATATAAAGTATCATAAATTTTGTTTCTCTGGCAAATACGTTGATTCTCTCTGAACACCAAACTGTGCACAAGGGCTTAAAGGAATTTCAATTGAATTGGTTTGTTCCATTATCCCCAATCCATAAGTCCTTCTCATCAGCCATGCTTCCTACAATTAAAATAAGTAATATCCCCAGTGGACCACCTGGTACATTAGCGCCCTTTCTAGCTTTCACAGAACTTTCCTTAAAGTGAAATTAGGTATTCTTTTGGCTAAGCTGTCCAGGGAGATACTAGAGCCTCAGATTTCCATAGATCATAGGTTGGTATATGGTTAAAGTTTGGACTAGCTAAATGGGAAAAATGTTTATGCATTTTTAAATATAGTATATATTTATTAAAAATACAAATACACATTTTTGAAAATATACAGTATTATATACATATACATACCTATTTACATATATGTGTATATTTCTAATTATTCCAAATACTTTTGATATTGGGTCCATGAATAGTTTTTTGATGTTCTATTAGGCTTACAGGGAAAGGAATTATTTTTATTTTTGTTCATTTCTGTTTGACTTACAGTATATCTTCCAACAATTTAGAAATTATTTTTAAGAGGAAAAGTTCATGGCTATCATTAGATTACAGAAAGTATTCATAGTACAAAGATAAAAACATTTTTAAAAGGTACATATATTCCCAAAGAACTATAGTAATATTATTTGTAGACATACTGTATATATATGTACATATATATATGTACTATATATATGTATGTATTTATCTACATCTATCTGTAGGTGTATATACCCTTGAGGGTCTCTATTGACCTGTTTCCAATCACCTCAGGATAAATACAGCATGGTCAGCATTCTCTCATTAGCTGAGGGTCAGACCTTTTTTGACAATATAGTCCACACATTACACAACAGAGGTCTATCTTCTGGGTTACCACTCAATGAGGTTTCATGTTGAAAGTAGGTAAAAAACAATCTTGGGATGAAGGTCAGTAGAATTGGAGGTTGACTCATGCAGTCAAAGTTTACTTTAGCTGAGCCTTGAAGGACATGAGGGATTCTTGAGGGATGCAGCTGGAGAGAAAGTACATTCCATACCTTGGAGAGAGCCAATACCAATGTACATATGAATGAAAGTGTTAAATGTGCTGGGAACCAACAGGAAGCAATTCTGGCTGTGCTGCTCTGAGGGTAGAGAGAAGAATTATGGATAGAGCTGGAAAGCATATTCTCACTCAATTAGGTATGACTGTGTATCCCAAATGGGGATTTTCATGTTGGATCCTGGTCATGAGGGGGAACCATTGGAATTTATTGAAATTAGAGAGCTGTATGTACAGCTTTATCACTTAGAAAAGTAAATTTGGGTGTTGAAAGCCTGACCTTTGACTATCACTGTTTGAGAATAGAGATGGGATATAAATTAGTGATGTTGCAGCTGGGAGCTAGGGTCAACTGGGGGTGGGGGTGGGGAGATCTTAGAGATAGCTGTGGTTCTTTTAAATGAGAAAAATCACCAGGCTTTCTGACTCAGCAGAATAAGAAAAGACTTAGATTTTAATTCATGGTCTACTGCAAGAGGTTCACAGGGTCCTGCAAAAAATTACAAATTAGCTCAAAGAATTCTTTAGCAAGGTAAAGAAGATGAGTTCTGGAGAAAATAAGTTTAAGCAAGGAAGAAACAGCCACAAGCTGGCTAGGTGAAAACAAAGGACAGCTCGAAAGGGAGAAAGTGGGGGGGGGGGGGAGAAATGTGGGGGGGGGGAAGAGAAATAGAGCTAGAATATAAACAGCTGGACTGATGAGTTAAAGTCAGTTAAATTCACCAATCTGGAGAAGATGGGCAGAACTTCTGGTAGAGAGTGTAGTCCACCTCCTGTGCAGGGAGGAATTAGGGTGACATAGGAGTGTCACAGGACTGACTTCACGTATAACTTAAGACTGTGGCCTGCAGGAACTAAAATTATCAGTACCTGCAGCTTCATCACTGGCCTGTTGTCACAATACTTTAAGCTCGCTCAACAGCTGTTTATATTACAGTGACCATCCCAGGGGTATTTTGCTTTTGGTCATTGCTCTTAATATTTTTGCCAGAGTCCTTCTCAATAGACTGATCCTTCACCTGGAAGATGATTATCTCTCTGAGAGCCAGTGTGACTTCAGAAAGGACAGAGGAACAGTTGAGATGGTGTTTGCTGCCTACAGGAAAAATGCTAGTGACAGAACAGAGGTCTGTATACAATGCTTGTAGATCTGTCCAAGGCCTTTAATACCATCAGTCATGAGGGTTTGTGGAAAATCATGTCACAATTTGGTTGCCAGAGCAGCTAGGTGGTGCAGTGGATAGAGCACTGGCCATGGAGTCAGGAGGACCTGAGTTCAAATCCTGCCTCAGACACTTAATAATTACCTAGCTGTGTGACCTTGGGCAAGTCACTTAATCCTACTGTCTTGAAAAAGTAACCAACCAAACCAAAAAAACTCCCCACAATTTGGTTGCCTATAGAAGTTCATCATTAAAGTATGTCAGGTTCATGATGTCATGCTTGCCTGGGTTCTGGAAATTGGAGGAGGATCTTCGGATTTCCCAGTCACTCAATGAAGCCTCTGAAATTGAGATGTAACAAATTATGGATCGATTCTCTGCTGCTGTTGTTATTTTTGGCCTCACAACACTAAGAAAACAGAGATTCCATCAACCAGTACCATGCCATCCACACGTGGAACTCTCAATTATAGCAAATGGAGAAGTTTTGAATACTGTGGATAAGTTTACTTTCCTTGGCAGTGTACTTTCCAGGGAAGTAGACATTGATAATGAGGTTGGCTCGGTATTTGGGAAGCTCCAAAAGAAAGTGTAGGAGAGAATCATTAGATCAGCAAACTGAAGGTCTCCAAAGCCATTGTGCTGACATCATTGCTGTATGATTGTGAAACCTGGACAGTTTACCAGCACATGCCAGGAAATTGAATTGCTTGCATTTTAATTGTCTTAGGAAAATTCTGAAAATCACCTGACAGGAGAAGATACTAGACATGGAGGTCCTTTCTCAAGATAAACTTCCAGGCATTTAAATATTACTATGGGAGTGGCTAGGTGGTACAGTGGCCTTGGAGTCAGGAATACCTGGGTTCAAATCTGGCCTCAGACACTTCATAATGACCTAGCTGTGTGGCCTTGGACAAGCCGCTTAACCCCATTGCCTTGCAAAAACTAAATAAAAAGTGTTACTATAGAGAATGCAGTTAGGATGGACTGATCACATTGTTAGAATGCCAGATGAACACTTGCCAAGAAGCCTATTTTATGAAGAACTCACAAAACACAAGTGCTCACAAGAGGGTCAGAAGAAGCTATAAGGGGACACCCTGAAGGTCTTTCTTAAGACCTTTAGAATTAATTGCACAGCATGAGAAACAGTGGCACAGGAACACCTCATCAGAGAGCAAGGCAGAACTGAAGCATCTCAAAGAAATCATGAGTTCAATAAGTTTGACTAAATACCCCAGTTGTTCACATGGACTATTTGTGCCTGACCTGTGGTAGTACATTCCAAGCTTCTATTGGTCTGATCAGTCATAGTCTCATTGTAATTTGCCTCAAACATAGTGATGTCATTACTGTCTCCTTCAATAAAGAAGTGAAAGAATGAGCCAACCAACCAACTTTGTACTTGGGGCAGAACTGGTCTTTGTCCCTCTGTCTATGCTTAACTGAAAAACAAAACAAAACAACACTGGATTCACCCTTGAATTTTTTTCTATCTGTTCAGGAAATTGCCACATTCCAAGTCTGTTTGGACTTGATTCCTTGTCTGTTTTTATCCCTTGTTCATGGAATACTTGGTGGAATGATGTACTATAAAATTATAATGTGGCTGAAAGGACCTCCATCATGCACATGATTTAGAGTGACAATTATCAGCTCAAAAGCTCCACCAATATATCATGAAATGGAGTGAAATATATGGGTACCTGCATTCATGAAAAAGAACAATGACATTGAAACAATAAATGATTTCTGAAAAAATAATTAAAATGGTTTGGAACTGACTCCAAGATGAGAAGAAACAGAAAGGCTTCCTTTCCTTAGCAAGAAGA
Organism: Macrotis lagotis; assembly: GCF_037893015.1. NCBI lineage: Eukaryota > Metazoa > Chordata > Mammalia > Peramelemorphia > Peramelidae > Macrotis > Macrotis lagotis. Next base: position 277,156,825 of record NC_133660.1, read on the forward strand.
AATGAGCCTTTAGAGAGGTAGGGGGTTAGAAATGCAGAATAAAGAGTCTCAGAAACCCAAATCTTTGTATTGCTCTCAACTAGTATAGGAATGTCAAGTTTCAATTGGGCCTGACATTTGCTGCTAGAGAATCATAACCATCAAAGACAACTCCAAGTCCTGCCTAAGCAGATCTGGGTCTGTACTCCCCCTCAATCCCTCACCCACCTGTCTACTGCCAACATTTCCAAAGGACAAATTTGATTAAATCAGGGAGTTCTTGCCTCAGTCAAGAGAAAAATGCAATTCTGTCTATTCAGCAGTTCATGACTGGGACAGAGTGAGGGAGTGAAGTCAGTCATTATTGTCCCTCCTCCATCCTCACCACCAGAAGGTGACATGGTGTCATCTTGTGTCTTACTCTACTGTCAGGGATGGCTGTGTAGAAAGACTTCCATTTCTACAGTAAGGGTAGATTTGGGCAGTAGATTGACCTTTAGAATTTCCCCAATTTTGGCTACAAATTTATAGCAAAGACAATGAAAAGAGTCTAGATCCTTTCAGACAAGGAGCAATTAGAAACTAAGAAGCCTTCTTTTTCCATCTGCTATTCTCCTTGGTTTGAACTCCCTGGAGCCTGATGTTCCACCCAGAATAAAATCATCTCCTGAAATCTCATTGCACTGTTTTACTTTACTTTGGTCACTCAACACTTTTTCATCTTCTTAGTATCTTCCCTTCTGATTGCAAGACTGAAGACTAGAGCACCAAACCCTTCCAAGGGTTTCCTTCATAGAAGTTGGCTCAGGACTGTCCAGGTCACTCTTCACTTTCCATCTGCATTTCTGTTTGGTCAGAAGGTCAAGAAACATGATGTTCTGCACTTAGTACCAATGTTGGGACTATCATCTCTCTTTGTTGCTATTCTCATTTGTAAGGCTATCATTTAGCAGTGTGCCTAGGGCAGAGTAAGAGCATAATAAAAGTTTCCTGAATTAAATAATTCACTGGAACCTGTTGGGGGAGGGACTGGGAGCAGATTGAGCAGTTGGTCTTTCCCCTAGTGGATACTCAGCCCCTGAATCTGCATGGCTGTACCTGGCTACCCTTGACTTTGTAGCTAGTTACCATGAAGAGGGTTTACCCATGTGGAAGAATCTGAATGTATTCATAGGATCCCAGGTTTTTGGATTGGATTATGTTTTAGGGAATCTAGAAAATCCTTCCATTTACAGCTGAGTAAATTAAGTCCCAGAGCTATTAAGTCATTCACCCAACCTTACACAGGTATTTGGAAATTTTTTCCTGTAAAAACAAAAAACAAAAAAACTCAGAACCCAAGTAGCTCTTTAAGGAAGAGACATAAGTAATAAAGACATGTTCCACCTCCCCATTTTTGGCATCTGGAATGTGAGAGATGACTTCTTGAGCCTTTTTGCTGACAATGGAAGAGACTATGAACATATGGATAGACCCTGGATTTTTGCATATTGGGATTATTGGAAGAAATTGTCATTGTTTTACATGGAGGATACAAAATTTAGGATTGACAGGGAAGCTTTCATCTGATATTAGAAAGTTTATCTAATTGATCCTCCTGAAATTCCGTAGTCAGGATTAGTCACAGCCCTCCCATTCCCAGCTCACTTGATTGAGGAGGTCATGATTGATGACAGGATGTTAATGTGTTTGATTGTATTTATGAGATATTTTAACTTAGAGTACCATAGAAGAGTCCTTTCTGACTCAGCAAAGTTGAAAAATAAAGGTGATACCAGCAGAACTTCTTGGATCCCTAAAGTTCATAGATAGAATGAGTTCAACTCCAATGCCAGGCAGGGAAGCAGGAGAAAAAGAGATCTGAGTTCTGCCATCTTTGGGGGATGGTTTGCTGAGTTTCTTTGCTCCTTCATCAGGTGAAGCCTGGTGGAGGAGGGGTAGTACACATAAAAGATGTTTTTGAGAATAAATAAGACTGTTTTTCGATTAAAGCAGTTAGGAGGCACAGTGGATAAAATGGTACTCCTGGAATCAGGAAGAGTCTGCTTTGTGAGTTTAAATCTACCCTAAGATTTGCTACCTGAAGAAATGAAAACAATTTAAATCACATCAAATTATGCTCTCATCTCTTTAATAATTGTAGAAATTCAAATTAAGGTATCATTTTACATTTACCAGATTGATAGATGGGAAGAGTGATGAAAGTTTGAGGACATGTAGAAAAATTGGGAAACTAATTTGCTGTTGTCAGAACTGTGAAATGATCCAATCATTTTGAATGGCAATCTGGAATGATGTTCAGAGTTACTAAGGAATTCATCAATCAGTACATCTACTGAAGGCAAGAAAGTATTATTTTAAGCCCTATCTTGAGGGAATGCAGAGGAAATATAATATATAAATGGACAGCTTTTAGAAAAAAAGGAAATTAAATTAGCCATAAATGAGCTTCCTTAGGAAAAAAGTACCAGGATTAGATGGATTTCAAAGTGAATTCTATCAAATATCTAAAAAGATCAACTAATTCCACTTTTAAATAAGTTATATGTAATAATAGGCAAAGAGGAGATCTTATAAAAGTCTTTTTATGATACAAAAATACACATATAAACCACAGAGTTAAAAAAGAGGAAGAATATTATCAAGCAATTTACTTAAAGAATATAATACAAATATTCTAATAAAATATTAGTTAAAAGATGACAATATTATATTTCAAAGATTATGCATTGTGACCAAGTGAAATGGATACCAATATTGCAGGGATAGTTTAACATAAAGAAGTATTTGTATAATTAACTATGTAAATAATAAAAGTTTAAAAAAATTCTCTGATTAAGCCATTCTGTGCCCAGATAAGGTAAATTATGGGACCTGAAGTCACTGAACAAAGTGTAAAATCATAGTCCATGGAGAAATTAAATGATCTTTCACCATTGGTATATTTCCTAAGAAATGGTTGTTCAACATATGTGTGTGTGTGATGATTATGTGTGTTGTGTAATATTTGTGTATGATGTATGATTTGTATGTGTGAGAGATGATGTGTCCCTTTCCCCTGCTTTGGTCTCATTAGATTTGGCCCTGTTCCTTGTTAACTAGAATTTTCTTAGACAAAAAATGAAATGACAAAAAGTTCATTTTATCCATGAAGTTTTATTCTTTAGCATCTCACCAAACCCATGGGTGGATGGCATTATTAAAGATACCACCCAAGAGTTTAATGAGGAAGCAGTATTTACAAAAATTTCACAAAGGACCATACATTTTGGTGACCTCCAACCAGGTTAGACATTAGCACATAAAGGTGTTATGATTACTTTATGATTTTCTAACCCATCCATAAAATCTATTCTATATTGGAACTGACAAAGATCTAATTAGCAATAGGATTACTGTCCCCTCTTCTGACTTGCTATTTGATGTTTTTTTTAATTAGACATAAAACACTGGAATTTCTCTCTTTCCAAAATCTCCTAACTTTAAGAATTTATTCAGTCTCTTATAGAGATTACAAGACCAGTTTCCTGCCTTCTCAGTATGGTCATTTCTCTGATTGTTAACACAAATGTGAAAGCCCAAACTTGCAGATGCAATTAGGGGAGAGTAGGTTGTTTATATAGATAGAGTCTGCCTTTAGCCTTATAACTTGAGAGAGACACAGACATTGTGGAGGGCAGAGACTGATGTTGACTTACAAATCTCAATTAGAGATTGATGAAACAATTTTTGATCAGAAATAGAGAATTAAAGACATTGAACTTTTACAAATAGTGAACAAATGCATGGTCATCAGAAAGGAATTGCAAAGGATGAAGGCATTACCCCTGCCAGGTGAGGACACAGATGGATGCAGAAGATGCTTCTCCCCACTAACCAATCAGAATAGGGAATTTCCATCCAGGTTTTTCAGCCCAAGGACCTAAATTCCCACCTCACTTCCCTCTGTTTCTTTGCATGAATGCATTCATGCTGCTCCAGCGTGGGAGATGCAGTTGTGGTGGTGATCCAGCCCCAGGAGCCCTGCTCCTCTCAGATCCTCCAGGGCATGAAGATATAAAAGAGCATCAGGACTTTTTTTCAGAGATTGCCTTCCATCTCTGCTCCTAAGAATTAGAACCTCCTCCCTCCTCCCTCCTCCTCCTCCTCCTCCTCCTCCTCCTCCTCCTCCTCCTCCTCCTCCTCCTCACTGCTTCTCTCTGGGGCACCACAGTGTACAGAGAGGTGAACCTAGTCTAGAGGGAGGAATGACTTCATCTAGGCTCAGGTCCTTACTAAAGAGAGAGAAAGGAGTACATCATTCCTATTGATGACCAATAATTGGTTAAGGGTCTGTCTCCCTTCCTATTTCTTCATTTAGAAATCAGACATTGTGAGTTTTTCCATCAGTCTCTGAAGCACACTGCTGATGGATGAGGTTGCCCAAATCTTCCAGGTCCAGGCTTTTCCATCATGGATGGGATCTCACCCAACTAGAAAATCTTATAAAGAGACTCTTCTGTAGTGTTATTCATACCCCATTATTGCTCATTCTTCCTTGACTGGGTAGAGATGAATGCCTTAGTCTAGATAGCTGAAGGCAGTTGACTCTCATCACATCCTCAGCAGGTAGAACTGGAGGTTTTCAGCCCACCTTCTGGTCCACCCCCTTATTGATTATTCAGCAATCAGAGCAAATTTCCACCCTCAGGCACAACCCCTTTTCCAAAGATTTTTTAAGCATTCAATGCTCTCCAGGGGGCATCTTTGGCTTTCAGGCAGGCCACAGACCTCAATCTATTTTTTGCTAGTCCTAGGTACTAAATTGATTATTAATCACCCAGAAATATGTCTCTCAGTCTTTGGTTAGTCACATTAGCTGTGTGACCCTGAATATGTCACTTAAAATTTGTCTTCCTCAGATTCGTCAACTACAAAATAGTGGTAATAATAGCACAAATCTCCTAGGATTATTTGGAGGATCAAATGAGATAATTAAATTGTTTAACACAGTGGCTGGCACATAATAGGTTCTTTAAAATAAACTTGTTTCATTTCCTTGTTTTTCTTGTCATGATGTGAGAGTGAGGTAGAGAAAAAAGTTTTCTGGAGAAGATTAAGGATTCTCTTGTCTCTCCTTCTCTGTCAGCATCCCAACTTATTCTTCATTTTCATCCCCTGCTCATTCTTTAGTTTATGGGGATTTGAATTCCTTCTCTATCCAATATGGAGAAACCTAAGGGTAGACTGCTTAATTCTATGCAAAATGCGTTTATTTATTTGGTTAATGTGTACATGCATGCATTTATTTATTCATTTACTCTTTTCTAAATTCATAAATTCATTCATTCATTTATTTATGTTTTAAAATTTCTATCACTAACTTTTTCACATAATTTTTATTTTTTTATATATTGTCTCCAAGATATAGTCAACTTTTAAAATCAAAGAATAAAAAGAGAAAATATATTTCATCACAATGAAACACCATGTGAACTAAGTCTAACAGTATACTATACATTATTCCACATCCAAAGTCTCCCACTTTTATAAAGAAGGGAAGGAAAGAATCTTGATTGTTTTGTTTTTCTAGGTCAAACTGAGATACCTATTTGCTCAATTCTGGTGGTTTTGAGATTCTAGGCCCAGAATAATTTTTACCATTGGGCTTGGTGCTGAGAATGCAAAGACAATGAAAATGTAGTGCTTCACATTCCCAAAATATTGGGGTTTGTAATTGAATGTCTGTGAAAGAATTCATAAGAGATCAGCTGCAAGTTGGGAGTTAGGCAAACTGGCATTTTATTGGGCACTATGATGGCACAGTGGGCTGAAAGTTGGAAGATGCTCTAGAAAAGAAAGGTCTGATGGTCTCATTTATAAAGGGAGAAAAGCAGGAAAAATGATCTTAGATAAAGCAGTCTGAAGTGGGTCTGGATGTCAGAACTTATAATTAAATTATAAATACACTTATAAAAGAGAGCTTTTGGATATCAAATAAGACTCCCCTCCCCAAGAGCTGATGATAAATAATTAAATCTCTTAGCAGACCCCTATGCAGAAGGTTAAAGGGCAAATAAGAGACAAATAATTACCCCTAAGCAGTGGGCATCAATAACAGAAAACCAGAAGACAGAAAGGCCTTGAGCATAAGTCAGAGGTAAGTAATTAAGTCAAAACTAAAATTCCCAGTTCTGGCAAGAACCCAGTAAGGACACCTAGAGAAGATCTGAATGTTCAGTAAAGACCTCATTAATTGGGACCTTTCCTCATAATCCCCACTATAGAGACATGGGAATGAAAATGCTTTTTGTGAGAAGATCCAAAGGTCCATCTTCTGTAACTCTTCAAGCTGATACAGGACTAAGGTAGGAGAGAAAGAATTTCAAGCTCAATGTCTGGAAAGGGATCTGAACTGGCAACCTGCGGAGTTTAAGGAGTTCAAATTACTGATATCTGGAAAAAGAACAGTTGTAGCCTGGAAGAGACAAAGCTAAACAAGAGGTTAAAGAGGCAAGGACCAAAGAGAAGACACTAATGTATGCAAGTAGAATGAGCTTCATCGGGTCACCCATGCAAAGTGCAAAAGGTAATTTTTTTTAGGTTTTTTTTTTGCAAGGCAAATGGGGTCAAGTGGATTGCCCAAGGCCACACAGCTAGGTAATTATTAAGTGTCTGAGACTGGATTTGAACCCAGGTACTCCTGATTTCAGGGCCGGTGCTTTATCCACTGTGCCACCTAGCCACCCCCAAAAGGTAATTTCTTGAGGGGCTATGACTTGTTTCCTAGGGATAAGCCATGTAGGAAAAGAACTAATGAGTCTCAGGGTACTGTTGTTTTGGATGAGTAAAGCAGAGTCCTATTTAGTCATAAAGCAAGGAGTGTCATTATAATTAAAAGTGTCATTACCTTTAATTTAAAAAAAAACTATCTTATTATGTAATTTTTCTATCTCTTAAACTTTATTTTTCTTCCTTAAGGATATGATTTCCTCTCTTATCACATTCAACTTAGACTAATGTATACCATGGAAACAATGGAAAGACTAAAAGAATACCTTCTGTTGGGGAGTTGGGGGAGGGAAGCAAGATTAAAGGAAAAATTGTAGAACTCAAATAAAATCTTTCTTCAAAAAAAGAATTAAAAGTGTCCTATAGAGGTGTGACTTAAGTAAATGGGAAAAAGGTAGGGATGGCCCAAATGGTTTTGATGACCTGCATTTGCCACAGCTGTACCTAAACCAACCAAGACATTCTTACTCCAAGAGGGAATGTTAAGAAAGCCTTTGACTGGCCAGTGAAAGGCAGAGAGGGAGACAAACAATAATAGGAAGAGAAAAGGCAGAAAGACTAACAGTAATCAATTGGATTTAAGAGATGGGGAAGTCATTACTCTGATAAGGAGTTTTTTCCAGAGCAGGAGAGTACTATCTTCCAGGGCCCACTGATCAATTCAGGAATGTCCTGGAGAATGAGTGGAGGAAGAGTGTAGTATTTATCTTGGAAATATGAGTCCAACTGGGGGGACCTTCAAGTTTGACAGTTGTGTGAGAGGTCAGAATGATGTATAAAATAGCAAAAGGGAAGAACACAAATGCAGAGAACTATATAAAAATTAATACTTCATGATTCTGGCCAAGTTTAGAGGCAGTTGGTAGTTGAGTCACGGTTACAGCTTATATTCTGTGGCTGTTTCCTGATAAGGAAGGTAAGATTCTATTAATACAGCAACAATGTGAGAATATGGATTCTAATACAAAAATGAATTCATTAAACATTGCCACTCTAACCTATGTTAGAACAATGCACTACAAGGAAAATATAACTTTTATGCCAATGTTTAAAATAATTTGAATTCTTAGCTGAAAATGGATTTCCTTTTAAGAAAATTATAAGATAGACCTTCTTCTGACAGAACTGGTTGAGCCATTATTGCTTCCTTAAAACAGAAACCAATGCTAGTCTGATACAAAATCATATCATGATGCCACAAGATGTTTATGATCTTACTTTAAATTCCCTTAGAATTGTGAGAAATCAAAGGATCTTAATTATCACAGCAACATATAGCCAGTAGCAAATCTCACTTGCTTAATTGCCAGTTAGAAACTGTAAGTCAAAATGGCTTAAACTTTCTTCCCTGACCTAATAATGTCTTTATACTGACTGTCTGATAATGATTGAAGTAATTTATCACAAAGACCCAGGATACATGGGAGAAGTTCCCTTATCTATTTGAATGTCAGCTTCCAGGTAAGATTATATAGATGACCAAATGCATTGAGCCAGACTTAAGGTCTGCCAGGTGAAACATAGCAGATGTCATCATAGGGAAATCAAGTCAGGAGAAACCTATCTTGGAGCTGGCAGAATAGTTGTTCTCCTGACTTTATTTCTGGGAGCATCGCTTTCAGTTTGCATGTCCAAAAACCTCATAAGATTACTGATATCATTGATTATTGACCCAAATAACATTCCTTAACAACCATACCTGGAGTCAAACTCAGAAGGCCAATTTGAAGTCTCAAAAGATCTTTAAGTAGATGCTCAAAACTTCAGGAAAACTCAACTTATAAAGATAAATATTAGAGTTACAGGGGTAACAGCAAGAGATTATCATAGGAAAATCACACCTCATTTTATCACTGTTGTACTGTTTCAAATTGCTTTATAACAAACAACAAAAGATTTGGGGTGTATTAATATAATAATCCCAATCAGCAAAAAAGAAAGAGATTCAATAAAACATTGTGCATAGTAAAACATGTTCAGCTAATTACCATGTTCAAATAGACATAAACAACAACCTATTGATTTTGAAGTTCTTTTAAACAATGAATATCTTAGGTGACATTCAGGGCTCTAATTTCAGATGAAACAAACATAAGATAATTCATGTTTCTAAGTAAGATGACAGATGAATTAGTCTTCACTAAATATAATGTTTCCATACAGAAACCTTATTTCTTAGAATTAAAGCAAAAACCACAAAAAAGTTTCTTAATATTAATTCCATAACTTGGGGCAGCTAGGTGGCACAGTGGATAGAGCACTGGCCCTGGAGTCAGGAGAACCTGAGTTCAAATGTGACCTCAGACATTTAATAATAACCTAGCTGTGTGGCCCCATTGCCTTGGAAAAAAAACCCTAAAAAATATTAATTCCATACCTTGATAGACTTTGCTTTTTTGATCATTCTCAAGAAGAAGAAAATGAGATTCTTCAGGAATAATTTTTACACATTTGATGTAACTATTACTTAATAAAATAATTTAGATGCTTCCTAATACTAACCATATAGTCAATTGATGTAGTATTCCACTGGGAAATCTCCAATTTATATTAGTAAGACTAGAAATTTCCATATTTGCTCTAAGCATACAGATTAAAGATTTAGCATGCAATTCCTTCACAATGGTATGTCCAAATGCCAGTTCTCCAGATGCTAAGGCTAGCAGAAGTGCTGTAACTGGAGTAGCCTGTCAGCTGCTCCTGCTTCCTTAACTGTAGGCATACTTTTAACCACTGATTTAAAGTGAAAGACTCGTGTCTAAAGGGATTTTTTCTTTTCTTTTTGCAGATTTCTGACTGAAATAAAATTATACTTTTAAAACATTCTAGCATGAAGGTAGATGCTCAGATAATGATAATATAAGATAATAATATCTGAATTCTAACTCAAACAACCAACTATTTTCTAAGGCATTTTGATTCATAATACTAAATACAAAGAAAAGTCCCCTTTCAGTCCACATGGTGGTGGAGGGGGAGGGTTAGAAAATCAGCCGCATCAAGACCGGTACATCATTAACGGTCCAGCAATGAGAATGAGGACGAAGGACAGAACTCCCAGACGAGGAAATGTGTAATTTTAAGATCTTGCAATACAGGAGGTCAGTACCATCAGTCTGGCCTCCTTTTTATCTTAACCACTAAATTAAGTTACAGAACTTTCAAAGGCACACCAAGAAAACTTTTAGAGAGATTTTAACCATTATCAAAATCTTTTTTTTTAAATTTTTTTTCAGGTTTTTTTGGAAGGCAAACGGGGTTAAGTGGCTTGCCCAAGGCCACACAGCTAGGTAATTATTAAGTGTCTGAGACCGGATTTGAACCCAGGTATTCCTGACTCCAAGGCTGGTGCTTTATCCACTGTGCCACCTAGCCTCCCCCATTATCAAAATCTTAACAGCTTACAGAACTTACAAAGTATTTCAACTTTCTTGAGATAAGCTTCTCTTGTAGGATCTGGACATTAAAAACTCTGATAAGATATTCTTTGGCTGTAAGCAAAACAAAAAATGGTCAAGTCAGTATAGGCAATTCTCCTAGGAAGAAAGCACTAGAGGGAAAGAAAGCTCAAGAGAAGAATTTTTGGTTTAAGAAGAATTAAAAAGTAAGAATAAAGAAAGCAGGCTTTTCCCTTTTGAGGTCGTTTATTTACAGGTAAACCACACCTTAGCCACATGTTATCTGGGAAATCTAATTCTCCCATTCTCTACTTAAAAATAAAAGGGAGAGAAGGAAACCAGAAGGCACCCTTTCCCCTTGCAGGGGAGAGAACGTGGGGGAGGAGATGGGTTGATCAACCAGGATCTCACAGTCCTTTTCATAACATTGAGACCAGGCAAAAGTAACTTAAGTGGTCTGAGACTGAGCTGTCTCAATAGTTGGGCTCTTCTGTTTCTGCCACCAAATATTTTGGCTGATTGGCTAATAGAATGCACACCATGTTCAAACTGGAAAGTCCCAATCTAAGTCTGTAACTCTCCAGACTCTTCCAAATGGGGAGTTCCCTAATTTAGGGTGAGGGGGAAGGAGGAATGCCTGGCCCAGCATAAAATGGGAAAGGAGAAAGTGTCTACTTTACCAAGAAGCATCCTCCACATGAGACTGTCACTGCTTGCCTAATATACAAAAGGACCACCCACCACTCTGGAGTTTACCTACGACTCCAGAGAGCTCACCCCGGATTGTCCTATACTTTTGGGAGAAGGTTCAGTCTTCAGGTGGTACCCCTATGGGCTACCTAAAATGTTAAAGTGTGCACCTCCAAAATATTTGGGTTTGGAATTGAATGTTTGAGAATGAATTCATGAGATGTGGGCATTTTATTGGGCATTGTGATGGCACAGTAGGCTGAGAATTGGAAGATACTTTAGTGGAGCTGGATCTGATATATTCTCATTTATATAGGGAGAGAAGCTAGAAGAGAAAAATATGAACTCAGAAATTTAATGAAGTTTGAAGTAGGTCTGGATGCCAGAAGTTGGCACCACCAAAGGACAGTTAGAAGCAACAGAACTTATAATTAAGTTATAAATGTGCTTCTAAAAGAGGATTTTTGGATATCACAGAAGACCCAGGTGTGATTAAGTCTTAATAAGTGATTACGTCTCTAAGCAGACACTCCATAAAAAGTTAAAGGACAAGTAAACTCTAAGTAGTAGATACTGATGATAGACAACCAGAATACAAAAAGACCTTGGACATAAGGCAGAGGTAGAGACTGCAGAGTCAGTAACTGAGTCAGAGGAATAAATTCCAATTCTAGCAAGAACCCAGGAAGGACACTCAGAGCAAATATGAAGATTGGGGGGGAACTCCATTAATTGGGCCTCTCATCAACATTGTTCTTGCCTCTAAGTTGGCTATATTCTACTGAGAGTGGGAAGAGGGGAAGAGCACCAGGTGCTCACCTCCTGTCAAACCAGATATCTGAGCAGGAGAAAACATGTTGCAGGTGTCTGTGGCTTCAGCTTCTTTTTATTGACATATGATGTGCTTTAGGGACAAAATTCAATGAAATGGTGGATCTCTTAAGGTCGACTGAGAATAGAGAAAATAAAGAACTATGGGGTCCCCTCACCCTGGAAGCTGAACCTGTCTGGAGGATTGGGAACAAAAGCTTTTATACTATGGGGCAGTAGGAGTTTGGAAGCACCCCAATAAAACTCTCCCTTTCCTGCTGGGGCTATAACAAAAAATGTCTGAAGGTTTGCCCCCCCACCCCCAAGGGAAAAAGAAAGGATCAGAACACAGCCACAGAATCTTATGTCAAACAGATCGGTTTTCCAGTTGTGTACATGGATGGGATCAGTTTAGATGTATAAAGAAAGGATTAAACTTGCTGAGACATCTTCCATAAAACCAAGGATGACCAAGAATTACAAGAAAAGATCCCAGATTGAGAGGCTCCATTTCTTCCATTTTCTTCTCCATGCCTGGTCCTGCTGTTGATGCTGTACCTGTCCTCCTCAGGAATCTCCTGGCCATACCCTGGTAAATGAGGGGAGGGATAGGAGCAGGTAGGTGGACAGTTCATCCCTTACCTTTATATTCCCTTTTCTTTTCTTGCAATTACATTGGCTTAGCAAAGATTTTCTATTTATTTACCCCACCCAGGGAGATGAATTCTCAAACACTGGCCTCAGGATATGAACTTCCCAAAGTCTTCAAATTCAGAGAAAGCTTCATCAATAGTGTTTCTCTAGTAAAGACTTTGATTCTCTCTAAACACCAACCTATATCTATCAGGGCATTAAAGGAATTATAGTTTAATTGGTTTGTTCCATTATTTCAATCCATTGGTGTTTCCCATTATTCATGGTTTCTCTAATTAAAGGGAGAAATATCAGATGTGGGTCATCTGGCTCATTGGCTTCCTTTCTAGCTTACTCAGAATTTTTCTTAATGGCAAATTAGGTATTCTTATGTTGGTTAATCTATCTATGGAGATCAAAGAGCCTCAGATTTCCACAGAACAGAAGTAAATATATGGATGAGCCTTTGACTAGCAGGAGTCTTACATTTTATGCTTCTCATTAGGAAAATATTTATGTATTTATGAATATCCATTTATATTTATTTAAAATACATATGAAACATATATGTATGAAAATACATTAATACAGAAATATATAATATACATATTTATATATATTTAACATACATGCATATATTTCTATTTACATAATGTCCATGAATATTTTTTGATGTCTATTAACTTGGAGGGAGGGAAATTATCTTTATTTTTACTACCTCTAATTAAATTATAATATTTCTTTCAATTATGAAGAAATTATTTTTAAGAGGAAGAAGCATAGATTAAAGAAAATATTCATAGCAAAAAGATACACATATATCTTCCTAAGAAAGGATGTTTATGTCCATATATCCATACAGGACTATAGTAATATTTACATACATGCTACACATATGTTTACAAATATGAATTAATAGATCTATTCAAGTACATGTGTACTGACTTTTACCACAACTAGTCCTTTAAGGTAGAAGAGAAAATGATACTTGGCTGGTCCGTCATGACCAATAGCAGAAATAGCTACTTGCTCTCTCCCCTTCTCTAGGGTCTCAGTCTTGTCCTTATTTTTCATTCCTTTACAGCATCTTTAGACAAAGATTATTTGGAAGTCATAATATGATACTTCTGGGAAATAGGCTTATACGTGATATCCTAATTTAGTTAATGGAGTAGGAGTGGTAGTAGTAGTAGAATGTTTCCAGAAGAGTTTTGGGTTTGAATCCTGCCCCAACTCTGCATTTCTGGATGACTATAGACAAGTAACTTTTTTTGTTTTCACTTCATTTTTCTCTTCAGTCAAATGAAGGTCCATTAATCAAGTACTATTTTTAAAGGACCTACTGAGCACCAGGAATTCTGTGAGTTGTTGGGGGATAAAGAGACATAGCATAAAGCAATTTCTACTCTCAAAGTGCTTAAAAGAGAGTTGAGGGTAGTGAAAACATGTATATAAATATGTTTAGAACACTATATGTATAGGTTATAAATATGTATGAGTTGTGTTACTATATAGACATGACTCACAGTTGGCATGGAGAGATTATGATCTGAGGTTGTTTACATCTGAAGAGAACAAGAGATGGACCTTCCTAATACTACCTGCACATACAGAGACCAACAGCAATAGTCAATAGTAGGTAAGTCATCTGTCTAAGCAAAAGCCAAAAGAACTCAGAGAAGTTGTGCAGATGAGAAATCACCAAAGAATGACCTAGAGTAAGTGACCTCTTTCATTCATAGACAGATTGGGTCTCTCAAATCAGGAGGTGGGATTCTCTTGCCAGGAGAAAAATCTATCCTTAGCCATCTCTAGGGCTATAAGCTTTGAATTTGAGGGACATGATGGGCCAAGTTTTAAAACCAGTTTATAGTTAGAAGAGCCTGAGTGTGCCATTCAGTCTGTCTATAACCACCCCTTCTGGAGAGTTTTTATTCAATTGTTTCCATTCACCTCATATTAAACCTTCATGGTAGGCATGAAACAGTAAATATACTATTCTCTCATCAACAGAGGGTCAGGCTTCATATTCTTTTTTTCAGGTTTTTTTTTTTTGCAAGGCAATGGGGTTAAAAGTGGCTTGCTCAAGGCCACACAGCTAGTTAATTATTAAGTGTCTGAAGCTGGATTTGAACTCAGGTACTCCTGACTCTAGGGCCAATGTTCTATCCACTATACCACCTAGCTGACCCCCAGCCTTCATTTTCAATAAAGATCATAGAGTACACAACAGAGGCCTATCTCCTGGGTTACCACTTAATGGGGTCTTATGTTGAAACTGTAAAAACTAATATTGGGGTGGAAAGCAGAAGGCTTGCTTGTGATGAACCTTGAAGAACATGAGGGAACCTGAGGGATGAGGCTGGTGAAAAGGTGCATTCCAGTCATTAGGGAGAACCACTAAAAATGCACTGATAAAAGAGAGTGTTAGACATGATGAGAACTGACAAGAAGCAATTCTGGTTATGTTTTTCTGAGTGTAGAGATGAGGGTGAATGACAAAACTGGAAAGCATCTTCTGGCTAAGCTAGGAATGGCTCTTAATCCCTATGGTGATGTTCATGTTGGATACTGGTGGCAAGAGGGAACAACGGGAATCTTTGAGATTAGACAGTGGCATGTGCGGATTGATCTTACAAAAAAACAAGTCTGGTTGCTGAGAGCATCACCCTTGAATGTTGCTGTTTGAGGAAAAAGATGAGCTATAAAGTGGTGATGTGATAGATGTGATAGATGTAGATAGAAACTACAAGATTTGGAAAGAGTTTGAATGTATGGAGTACATAAGAATAGAATCCAAGATGGACCTAAAGTTTAAATTCGGTCATTCCCAAGTCATGCCTGATGTCTCAGACTTCATTTCTTTCTAATCCTTAGACTCTTCTTGATTTCCTTTCTCCGTTAATTCCCTCAGATTGACAGACTCAAAAGGACCAGTTCCCTTCAGAGTGTTCTCTCCTCATAATTATACTAATTTATTGTATTGAGGAGACTTCCTTCGCTTCCCACTCACAATATCTTTTTAGGAAGGACAAAACTTATTTTAATATTGCTTTTCAATGGACTAAAGGACTAAAGCAGAGACACTGACTGAACTGGTCAGCTCACACCACTGGAGAGGCAGCTAAGGGATACTGTAGATTGTGTGTGGGGTCTATTCTCAGGGAGATTTTTTGGATTTCAAATCAGTCTTGAATGCTTCCTGCATGACCTTGTACAAATCACTTAACCTCTATCTCAGTTTTCTTAATTATAAAAAGGGAATTGTAATATAATCTACTTCCAGGATTGTTGTGAGGATCAAATGAGATAAAATTTATAGTGTTTAGCACCATAGTGTAGCAAATAGTAGGTGTGCAAGAAATTTTTATTTTCATTTTCCTTCACTTCCTGTTATTTGCTTTGGACCCTTCCTCCAGGGTGAACATTATTTATTTTATATTTATTTTATTTTTTTTATTTTTGCAAGGCAGTGGGGTTAAGTGGCTTGCCCAAGGCCACACAGCTAGGTAATTATTAAGTGTCTGAGGCCGGGTTTGAACTCCTGACTACAGGGCTGGTGCTCTATCCACTGTGCCACCTAGACACCCCCCCACAGGGTGAACATTAAAGATGAATTATTTCCAGAAAGGACAATGATCAATGTTGGAAGGGATGTGGGAAATCTGGAACACTAATACATTGTTGGTAGAGCTGTGAACTCATCCAACCTTTCTGGAGAGCAATTTGGAATTATGCCCAAACGGCAACAAAAATGTGCATACCTTTTGATCCAGAAATACCACTGCTTGGTCTATACCCTGAAGAGATAATGAAAAAAGGTAAAAACATCACTGGTACAAAAATATTCATAGCAGATCTGTTTGTGTTGGCAAAGAACTGGAAATCAAGTAAATGCCCTTCAGTTGGGGAATGGCTGAACAAATTGTGGTATATGTATGTCATAGAACACTATTGTTCTATTAGAAACCAGGAGGGATGGGAATTCAGAGAAACCTGGGAGCATTGGCATGAACTGATGCTGAGCAAGATGAGCAGAACCAGAAGAACACTGTACACCCTAACAGCAACATGGGATGATGATTAACCTTGGTGGACTCGCTCATTCCATCAGTGCAATTTTGGGCTGTCTGCAATGGAGAATACCATCTGTATCCAGAGAAAGAACCATGGAGTTTGAACAAAGACCAATGACTATTACCTTTAATTTAGAAAAAAAAATTTTCTTATTATGTAACTTTGCTATCTCTTATACTTTATGTTTCTTCCTTAAGGATCTGATTTCTCTCTCATCACATTCAACTGAGATCAGTGTATACCATGGAAACAACATAAAGACTAACAGACTGTCTTCTGTGAGGCATGGGGGAGGGAAGTAAGATTGGGGGAAAATTGTAAAACTCAAAATTAATAAAATTTTTCTTAAAAAAGAACTATTTAATGTGAGAAAGGAAATAGTATTTTTTCATTTTGTTATATATAGATATTTAGTTATGCACTGGTAGATCCATTTTATATATATAAATATATATATATATATATATATATATGTATCCATACATAAGTATATATATGTATGGAGTAGAGGAAATGTTAAGAGAAATAACATCTATAATTAATCTGTTCCTTCTGCACTCACCTTGTATCTTACATTGACACTGATTCCAACCCCTTCCCCCAAAATCCCAATTTCTAGGCTATGGAGGGAAAGTCAATTAATTTTTAGTAAAGTATCTTGCCTATTCTTGGCTAAAACTCAGGAAAACTCTGTCCCTGGGTGCAAGACAAGCCAATATCAACAAAATAATGGATCCCAACCCTCATCTGAAGGATTAAATCTTTGAGCTGCCACTCCTTATCTATATTTCCCTAATTAGCTCATCTTCCTAAGCTTTTATGAGCCAGTCACTCCTTTGTTGAGTTGCTTGTCTTCCTGTTCTCAGGCATTATGATCCACGAGGTAACATCTCATGATCCCTTGCCTACCTCTGCGTATTCCCTATTGTTGTTGCTAACCCCTTTGGCGGATCAGTGGCTTCCAGCCAACCACCACAACTTCTTGTGCTCTTTCTTTCCCTTCACTATTGCTAGCCACAGTAATATTAAAAAAATAGTTCCTAAATTCTTCTATATTAGTGTCAATTTTTAAGTGAATTGTATCACATTCATTTGAACCCCTGAAACTTTGAGAGAGAAGAAAAGGCAAGGGCAAGAGAATCCATATGGATATAGCACTTACTAAATCCCAGTTATTGGACTAAAGACCTTGCAAATATTATTTCCTTTGATCCCCACCACAAGTATATGAGGAAAGTGCTCTTACTATTACTATTTTATAGTTGAATAGTCGGAAGAGTTTAGTGACTTTTCTAGAGTCATAGTTAGAATCTGAGCTTAATTTGGCTCAAGTCTTTCTGACCCTAGGCCCAGGGATATATTCTAGTTTGCCAACTAGCTGCCTAAAAAGCTAGGTAGATAGGGGTGGCTAGGTTGACATAGTGGATAAAGCACCGGCCTTGGAGTCAGGAGTATCTGGGTTCAAATCCGGCCTCAGACACTTAATAATGACCTAGCTGTGTGGCATTGGGCAAGCCGCTTAACCCCATTGCCTTGCAAAAACCTAAAAAAAAAAGCTAGGTAGATAGATAAATCTAGAAAGTATCCTGTTTCCAGAAGTAGTGAGACAAAGGAATGAATGTCCCTCTCTTCTACCCTAGGATGAATATGAAGCCCTTTTATTTTAACAAAATTACCTTGTCAAGAGAATTCTGAAGGTATGATCAAAGAGGTAAATAAAAAGGAAAAAAACCTGCATGCTAAATACTACACATGAAGTTGATGATTCCTAGATTTAAAAAACAAAACAAAAAATAAGAAGTGTTCAAATAGTTTTTTTAACAAATGGACAAAAGTAATAAATAGTTGTTCTGTCTTTCCCATGATGAGCTTCCAGGATGTGAGAGTTGACCTCTTTTTAAGTTTTTAGGTTTTTGCAAGGCAATGGGGTTAAGTGGCTTGCCCAAGGCCCCACAGCTAGGTCATTATTAAGTATCTGAGGCTGGATTTGAACTCGTGTCTTCCTGAATCCCGGGCTGGTAGTCTAGCCACCCCAGAGAGGTAACTTCTTGAGCCATTTCTTTGTCACCCAGGATGATGATGAGGATGGTGAGGGGCCTAAATCTTGACATATCAGTAATCTTGGAAGAAATTGTTTTGTTTTGTTTTCCTGGAGGATGGAAAATTTAAGGGTGACAGGAGAACTATTATCAAGTATTAGGAAAGAAATGAAACTTGGTCTTCTTGGTCCTCCTGAAATTTCATATAGCCAGGATTTTTTCCATACTTCCCAATCCCCAGTCCACTTGATATATTTGTAATGATTACTGATAGGATGTTAATGTGTTCTAATGCATTTATGCATCATTTGGCCTCAAAGTTCCAAAGAAGAGAAGAACCAGTAGTCAAGAGTCCTTTTTGACTCAGCAGAGAAATGTGATGGAGTAACCCAGCTGAAAAGATAAGGAAAGGATAAGGGAAGCAGAACTGTTTGGATCCCCAAAATTAATAGATAGACTAAGTTGAACCCCAATGCCCCACAGGAAGCAGGAGAGGAAGAGGACTGATTTGCCATTTTGGGGAATGGTGTCTTGGTGAATTTCCCTATTCCTCCCTTAGGAGGAGCCTACAGAGAAGGGGTTGCAGAAATGAAATGATTTTTTGAGGATTAAATAAATGTATATTATTATGAGGGCAGCTAGGTGGCACAGTGGATAGAATGTGGCTCCATGAACAAGACCTTCCAACTCTCAGTTCTGGATACCTCTAATTTGTCTATACTTATTGGCTTTTTGTCTCTCCCCACATTGAATTGTGAGTTCTTTGAGGTTTGCATTGTCCTTTGCCTCTTTATGCATCCCCAGAGCTCAGCACAGGGACCCTTAATAAAAATGCATTAATTTATTTAATTGAATGAGTATAGAGTGTGTGAAGTAGAGTAAGATGGGATGGGCCAGGATGGCGCCAGGTTGGGGAGGGCCTTGAAGTCCAGACCAGGTGTAGCCAGGTGTACATTATGAAGGACTGTACCTGAATGATCATTTTGAAGAGGCAGCTTAGAAATTGCAGCCTAGTAAGCCTTTGGTTTAAGTACTGAGAAAACTGTCCTTGGGGGGGAGGGGTTGAAGGGAAAGGTTCTTCAGTAAAGTCCTTTCCTTTCTTGTTCTCTGGCAAGTGGGAGGAAGGATCCACATAGAAGAGCAAAATTTTCTTTTCTTGGAACATCTTGTACTACTTTCTGTCTAGGGTTGAGGCTGAAGGAAGTGTTTTATTCCTCTATGAGCCTGACTGGTGGGACAGGCTGGCATTTCACACTTCTCTAATCTCTGTCAACCCATGTCTAGTCCTAACTTCCTCTCTAGGCTGCCCCACCCCAGTCCTCTGAGGCCATCCCAGCATGACTAAGGAAAACGAGGCTTTTACTTTTAACCTCAATGAATAATATTAACCAGCATTTATATAGTAATTGTTGGTTTTCAAATGATAGGTAAATATAAATATTCTCATACATTTAGGTATATGTATCTTCACATACTACATGCTATAAACACAGATGCATGGAACCAGCTCATTTTCACCTAAACCCTTGAATGCAATAGGGAACCTGTTCTCATTCCCCTGAAGAGCCAGCAGTCATCCTTAGGGGACACAATCCCATCTGCTAAATCACTATCAGCCTCAGAGCTAAGTCAAATGTAGCAGCTCCAGAGTAGAAACCTTCTATCTTAAGAATCTTTATCCCCAATAATATATTTTCTGATTTAGAATTGAAAAGACCTTAGCACTCATCCATTTCTATAAGTTCACCAAAGGATTTTTTCCCCTTTCACCTCTCAGAGCACACACAACCAGGGAAAGCTGGGTGGTGTCCAGGGGTACAGTACACATGAGGTAGTGGTCTCCTGCCTCAGACACTTCCTAACCATGAGATCCAGAGAAAATCATTTCACTTTTCTCAGTCTCAGTTTCTTCATCGCCACAATGAAGGTAAAGCACCTCCTCACAAGTTTGTTGTGAGAGAGCATATTTAAACTATATAGTACTGTAGAAATACTAGCTTTTCTTATTGTTAAAAAAGACACTTAGATATAGTGGGGAAAGGGTTGGAGACCCAAGCCTTGGTATAATCCCACCTTGGCCAACTATGTGATCTGGAGCAAGGTCATCTGCCAAATCAAAGGACTGGACTCCATGATTTTCTAGAAATAAAGCCTGTGCTATCTATCATTGGGTTGTCATGCCCTTTAGGTTAAAAAAACTGGGGTTTTGAGGATGTAATGGAGAGAGACCAAGAGAAGAAACCTGGTCTAGAACTGAGTCTTGTCATCTGCATGTCTTCTTAATTTTAGCTTCAAGAAGACTGATTACACTGCCCCCCCCCCCCCCGAATAAGCTGTTCTCAGAAATCTCATTTCGTTTTACTTGGTTTTACATATTCAACAACTTCCCATCTTCCTCAGCATCCTCTACTCTCTGATTGGAAAACTGAAGTCAAGAGCATCAAACTCCTCCCAAGGGTTTCCTTTATTGTGGTCTGGATCTGAACTCTGCAGGTGATTCTGTACTTTCCATCTGCTTCTCTGCTTGTTATGAATTCCAAGGAATGTGCTGCAATTGCCCATAAAACCCATTATTAATGGCCTTAACCCTTTAACTTTTATGGCACCAGCACTTAGCAGTGTTCAGAGCATAGTAAATGCTTCCTAAATGGTTACTGAATTGATGTTTTGGGAGGAGACTTGGGAGCAGTTTGATCAGGAACTAGTCTTTTCCCCATGGCAGACCTTCAGACTTTCCTTGAATCTTGCATGGTTGTGACTGTTATGGCCTAGTTACTATTGAAGAGTGGTTACCCATGTATAAGAATCTGGATGCTTTTATGGGATCATATCTCAAGAAAATCCTTCCGTTTACAACTGAGTTCATTAGAGCACTGACCTTGGAGTCAGGAGGACAGAAGTTTGAATCCACCCTCAGACCCTTGCCACTTACTAGCTATGTGACCTTGGGCAAGTCACTTAACTTTGTTTCTCTTGCTTTCAGGGCCATCTCCAGTCATCTTGATTTCATATTTGGCCACTGGACCCAGATGGCTCCAGAGCAGAAAGTGAGACAGGTGACTTAGTACAATATCTCCTCATTCAAATTTAATTCATGTGCTTATCATGACATCACCTCCCTGTTGTCATGGTCTTCTTTGAGAGCAAGGAACGAACATCCTCATCATTGAGCCCCAGAGATGTTAAGTCATTTCCCTAATGTCATACAGGAGGTTGCAGACTCCTTGCTGAAAAAAGAAAAGAAAAATAAAAGCAACCAGGATCCAAGTAGCTCATTAAGAAATGAGCACAAGTACTAGGGTTGTTTTGTCTTTTGCTAGACATCAGAAAGTGAGAAATGACTAAGTCTTAATATAAAGACTTTAGATAGTGATGGGCCTTGAACCTTGACATATCAGAATCTCTTGGAAGAAATCGTGTGTGCTGTGTGGCAGTGTGTGTTGAAGATGCATGTATGCATTGTCTGTGTGTGATATGTATGATATGTATCAGATGACGTGTCCCTATCACTGCTTTGGTCTCATTAGGGTGCAACCTGTCCTATGACACCCCTACAATCCCTGCCATCATCAGGACCTGGGTCATTCAGAGCAAAAGAGAATTAACAATAGAGCAATCACAGAAACACAGAATCACAGAGACTCAGAGAGACTGAGACCTGGACAGCCAGGTGGGAAACGGAAGAGGAAGTTGAGTTTATCCTGGAAGAGAAGTGTTTAATTCAACTACTATAATGGGAGTGGGAGGGGGGGGAGGGAAAAGAGGATTAGAAGGAAAAGGGAGCCTGAAAAATCCTCTGTTAAGGGCAGGGGGAGGGTGAATGGGACCTGAGAGAACCTTGTGGATCCACTGTGAGAGGAGACCAGGCAGGAGCACAGCCCAGGAAGCTTGAGGTGTTTGAGCCCTGATTCCCTGCGAGTGCACAGAGATCAACGAGAGGACAGCGAGCCAAGGGGTCTTAGCGGATGTATTCCCTCTTCCTCTTTTCTTCAGCACAGAGACAGTGGCCATTCACTGGAGCAGACTTCCTCTGGACTAATGACACATGAGGCCCTGGACCAGTTTCCTCAAGTGTAAATGAATTTCAAGAACATCTTCTCTCAGGTATATTGTGAAGACTAAATGAGGTCATCATCAAACAGCTCAATGTCTGCTGTTGTTTAGTCATGTCACTCTTTGTGACTCCATCTGAGGTTTTCTTGGCAAAGATACTGAAGTGGTTTGCCATTTCTTTGCTTGCTTATTTTCCAAGTGAGAAAGCTGAGGCAAATAGAGTTACGTGACTTGTCCAGGCTCATACAGCTGGTAAATGTCTCAGGTCTTATTTGAACTTCCAGTCTCTGGAGTTATTTCCTCTACACTGCCAAGCTACCTGGATATAGTAGGAGTGTGACAAAATCCTTTTTCCACTTAAGAGTTCAAATCCTAGGCACCAACAGAAAGGATGGAAAGAGGAATCCTGGTTTTCCTCTCAGGGAGATGGGAAGGAGGCTGCAGCTGGGCCCAAGGTAGGGGGCTCATTTCAATGTCTACCTTGTCTAAGCTTCCAGTTCTTAGCCTCAGAATGGTGTCTCCAGACTGTTGGAGTGGGTGGTGCTCCTCTCCCCATCCCCAAGTCCTGCTGGTCCTCCAGGGCCCACTGGAGCACCACCCTGAGGGGCTCCCTTCATCTTTGATGCTTTTGTCTGCCCAGAAAGAAGTAAATGAAGGGTTGGCACTGCTGTTCACACAAGCCAGCAGCTGAAGGAGACATAAAGATACAGGAATACTGCCTAAGTGGGCTATGAAATCCAAGATCCCCATGGATATGCCTCAGAGTAGGAAGACAAGGAAGTTGAGCAGGATGAACAGGTAAAGCCTGGTGGGGCAACCTGTGCTGGGAGGTGCACTGGACCCTCGGCAGAAGGGTCAGGCTGGACACATCCTGCACAGAAGAGAGGAGAAGGTAAGTGCAGGAAAAGGACCATAGTGCTGACCTTACAGCTATGGGTAGCCAAACAAAGAGCACAAAGAACAAATAATACGAGCCAGAACAAGACATTCAGAGCCAAGGGGACAGCGCAGAATGTGCCAGAGCTTGGATCCTCTACATTGGTACCAAATGGGAAAGAGTGCAGATGGACAGCGCTCGGTGCTGATCGCAGCCAGGAGGCTCATCCCCATGTTGCTGTCTATTCGATTATCCGCCTGTGAAGAATCACTCTTTGACCCGGGAATGCAGTTGTAAAAAGAAAACAGAAATTTATTAAAAGAAGTTAAAAGGGGCAGCTAGGTGGCTTAGCAGATAGTCAGAAGGACCTGAGTTCAAATCCAGAAACAGACACTTAATAATTACCTAGCTGTGTGACCTTGGGCAAGTCACTTAACCCCATTGCCTTGCCAAAAAACAAAAGAAACAAAAAAAGAAGTTACAACACAAAAGAAAGTAATAGGAAAGTTAAGAAGAGGTTAAAGAAAAAGCCACTTGAATTGCAAATTAATCTTGTCAGGACATCTGCCAGGCTCACCAGAAGTTTGGAAAAAAAAGAGACACAGCCCCTCCAGAAATCTCCTTAAATTCCCCCTCAGGGTCCATGGGAAGGGGTGACAAGCTGGGAGTGGCCCAAGTCCAACATTGGAGAGTTTGCCTTTGGGGGAGGGGTAGAAGGTTCTCAGATAACGGTTTGGGTGGTCTCAGATGCTGTTTCCAGTGCCTGCACAACTTAGCTGTCCCCTACCAAAAGAGAATGTGACCTAGGTTAGACTGAAGGTCGGGATGGAGTGTTTTAACAGAGGGATAAAGGAAGAAGGAAGATTCTTTTTTAACCGTGCAAACAAAAGGTTTACAAAATTTGTTTCCAGTTGATTCCAATATTTCCCATGCTCATGCTTCTCTGCATCACCCATATTGGCGAACAGGTGTCTGAGGTAGAGCAGTACCCGGAACATTCATGAAAAATAAGAATTGCTAACAAAATCAGTTATGGTGACCACAAAGTAGCAGGACAGGAAGAGGGCATTGGCCCCAGCCAGGTTGAGGTGTAGCTGGAGAAGGGATTCCTCAGGTGCAGAAGCCCACGAAGCACAGGACCAGGCTGCTCCCCACTAGCCCGAGGGGGCGATGAACAGGGAGGGGATCTGCATCCAGGCACCTAAATAAAATCCTCCAAGTTCCACAAAATCTGGACTACTATTTGGGCTTCTCTCTGTTTCATTGTCATGATCATATTCCCACTGCTCAGGTGTGGGGGACACAGCCATGATGAATGGTCTCAGCTCCAGGAGGTCCTGGCTCCTCTCAGATATCTGCCCTGGGGACATGAGGACATAGAAAAGCATCAGGGACTTTTCTAGATTGACTATCATCTTTACCTTCAAGAGTCAGAGCCCCCTCTTCCCCCCCACCCATCTTTCTCTAGGGTGCAGCTAGGGAGTGTCACAGTGCCCAGAGGGATGACTCTAGAGTAAGAAAAGAGTTTACATCTAGTCTCAAGCACTTACTAATTAATGAGAGAAATGATTATTTCCCTTATATTAATAACTAATTACTTAATTAGGATTAAGGGTTTCACTTCCCATTTCCTCATTCAGAAACCAGTCCTCCTGTAAGATTATTCAGTCAGTCTCTGAAGGACATTGCTGATAAATGAGATTGTCCACCTCCTCCAGGGTCAGGATTTTTCAAAGAGAATCTTCTCTAGGTGTTATTCTCACCAAGTGTTTAACATTGGGTATGGAATATAAGAGCCTAAGAAAAAAGCTCATTTTGTTTTCCCTTCCCTCCTTTCTCTTGTCATGATGTCACAGTGAGGTACAGGAATGAGTCTTCTGGAGAAGATGGGGGACTACACTTATTTCTCCTTTCTGTTCTGACCACAATCCAAGTCACTTTCATTATCTTCTTTCTTTAGTTTCAAAGCATTTAGCTTCCTTCTGCAACCTGTGCAGAGACCACAGGGAGGGCTGATCCTCTTAATTCAATGCAACAGACATTTGTTTATTCATCTCATGTCAGTAAATGTGCATTTATTTGTTCATGTACTTTTTATAAATTCATTAATCCATTTTTATTGGATGTTTTATAGACCCTATCAAGAACATTTATTTTTCTATATTGCTGTCTCTCATATAAACTCAATTTTTTAAAATGCAAGAATGAATAAAGAAGAGAAAATGTATTTCAGCACAACTAACCAACATATGAACTCCATGCAACAGTCAATTATAGTGTTCCACATCCAGTCACTCAATTCTGGAGAAGAAGGCAGGAAGTGCCTTATCTCTTGATTATTTTCCTGTGCAAGTGCAATAAATATTGGATAACATTTTGAAATCGTTTTTAGACCCAGAATAATTTTCAGGATGGGGCTTGATGAGGGTAATATGAATAATGGAACTGTCCCTGCCCTGAGGTAGCTCATATTCTACTGAGAGTTGGCAGAGGGGAGGAGAAAGCAGCTCTGGGTAATCACCTCCTACCCAACCAGGAACCTGACCAGTGCAGACTAGGACTGACTTCAGGTGTCTGACTGCAGGTATCTGAATTGCTAATTGCCACAGCCTCTCTTTTTTGACAAATGATGCATCTTAGGGTCAAACATCTATGAAACAATGGGTTAATGCTGACTGCAAATAGGAGAATGTCAAGGAACTATGGGATCCACTCACCCTGAGACAGAACCTGAACCTGGAGAACTGACCAATCTAACTCACACCTTTGGGCTGTAGGGACTTCTGAAGCTTTTCAAACAAAACTCTCCCTCTCTGCTGGGGGTCATATTAAAAAGGGTAGGACAGTTGGGGGCTTTTCCCACTTCCAAGTAAAAAAAGAAAACATCAAAATACAGTGGTGGAAAATTATGAGGCACCCATTTTCCAGAATGAGCAAATTTCTAGCTGTTCAGATGGATGGGATTAATGTAATTATAAAAAGAAAGCAAACAAACTCACAGAGAAATCTTCAGTAGATCCGTCCAAGAATTATAAGCAAAGGCCCCAGGTTGGGAACTTCCTTTTTGTCTCTCCAGGTTCTTGATGATTCCTAATACTGGTTCTGTTGTAGACGCCTGTACGTGTCCTCCATAGGAATCTCTGATTAGATACTGGAACGTGAGGGGCAGGGATAGGAAGAGGATCAGGATAGTTCTCTTATCTTACACTCCTGTTTCCCTTCTCCCAACCTCAGGTGCTTGACAACAATATTTTCTATTTACTTTCGGGCCGCACAGACAGAGATTTCTCAGGATAAGAACTCCCCAAAGTCTTCAAGTGCAGATAAAGCTTCATAAATCTTGTTTCTGGTAAAGACTTTGATTCTCTCTAAACACTATTCTGTGTAAAAGGGCATTAGAGGAATTACCGCTAAATTGATGTGGTCCATTAACCCCAATCCACTGGTCTTTCCTGTTATCTTTACATACTTATCAATCATGCTTCCTACCAATTTAGGAAGAAATATCCCCCTTGGGTCACTTGTTTCATTAACTTCTTTTCTAGCTCTCACAGAACTTTTCTGAAAGTGGAATTGGGTTTTCTCCAGTTGTCTGAGCTCTCTGTGGAGATTCAAGAGCTTCAGAATTCCCTAGACTAGAAGGGAATGTTGGAAAGTGGCCCAGACTGGCAGGAGACCTGAATTTTAAGGTTCTAAGAAGGAAGAAAAATATATGCACACAAAGATACACACGTGCATTCATATGAAATCATGTGTGTGTATATAAATCCCCACATGACTGTAACTATTATATGACTCCATGGACAGATGTACTCATATCTACCACAGTCTCTTCTGAAGGCAAGCAGAGATAACAATGCAATATTAGGCATAACAAGTGTATATAGATACATGTCCAAAATCTTATTCATTCACAAAAGTTACAATATGCATATACACATATGAACAAAGACTAATGCACACACATATGCATACAATGTAAAATAGATATTTATATGATCTTATGCACATTCATATATTCCTATTCATGGTTGACTCTTTTAACCTGAGATTCATGATAGTTTCTGTATGTTTTGTAAACTTGGAATAGAGAAATTATCTTTATTTTCATCCATCTCTAATTGATTTTACATATTTCTTTCAATAATTGAGAAATTATTCTTAAGAGGAGGAGACCATGGCCATCATTACACAACCCC
Source organism: Macrotis lagotis (assembly GCF_037893015.1). Classification (NCBI taxonomy): domain Eukaryota; kingdom Metazoa; phylum Chordata; class Mammalia; order Peramelemorphia; family Peramelidae; genus Macrotis; species Macrotis lagotis. The sequence goes on from NC_133660.1 coordinate 277,184,351, forward strand.
AAATATTCATAACACAAAGATACACATGTGAATTAATAGGGAATCATATGTATGTCATAGATTCAAGCATAGCTGTAATAATATTATTTCTATACATGGTACATATTTATATTACTGGACATATGAATTCATGCACATATATATTCTCCTCTACCACAATATCCTGAAGATAAACAGAGATGGCAATACTTGGGTAATCATTATGAACAGTAGAAACTGAAACTGGTCCTCTAACTCTCATTAGGGTCTCAGGTCTTTCCAAATCAACTTGAGGCAGGGATACCCAGTGACAGAACAGTGGGATGACTGTTCCCCACTATATGGCATCCATAAGATTATATTTTTATAAATATACTTACAAGGCATGTTATGATATATTTAATAGAGAAATACCCTGATACCAGAGAGATTTGGGTTTGGATTCTGTACCACATTTTCCCTGTGAATGAGCACAAGTGCTACTTTTTACCCTGGAAAACAACCTGTGACCACAAACTCTATGGTTTGGCCCTGGGAATGAAACCCAGAACTGCATCCTGATGCAACAGGGTGCTGAACCTCAGTGCCAGCAATGGCTTCCCTGTAATCTCCTTTGGATCAATAAGCACTGTCTGAATGGAAAGCTCCTGAAGCTGCTGTTGCTGCCAATGCAGTCACTCCCAATGCATATCCGGTCACACTAGTGAGACAGACTTGCCTAAAGACTTCCTAGTCTTGGATGGAAAAATTGCCTCACCTGACCTTTTCTCTGTTCTGTGGGTCCAGAATTTGATTGGAAACATTAGTTTAGAGTTATTTTGAGGGGAAGTGGGGAGACTTCATTTGAGAGCTACTCTACTCCAGTATCTTGGTTCTACGTCTCCCAGTCATAGTTCTTAGTGGCAACTATAAAGCCCTGACCAAAGACTAGCACTCCTACCCATAATTATGGTAAGTAATGGGGGGGGGGGGGAGGTGGAGAAAGTACTTTTATTATCTCATAAAAAGAAAACCAAAATCAACAGGATGGAAATTGACAGCTTCACTTACCCAAAAACTCAAAGAAAGGAAGAGTGGATTCTCCATACCTGGTTCTGTTACCCTTAAGAAGCAGGGAAGCAAAAAGACTGAGAGCTACTGCAACATGAAAAGAAAGGCAATTGCACTTCTACTAATGGCTCATCTCAATCCTAACTCTTCCTGTACTTCACCATAATAGTAATTGAGAGTATCACTGGAAATAACCATTTAATCTCTCTACCCAATATTACACATCACTGAGCAGTCAGTTCTTAGGGTTTCATTCTGGTGAAATTACTGAACTTGATACGTAAAACCAAATCAAATATCTCTTTGTCTGGGATTTTGAAGGAAATGAAAGGACTGAGGAGGAGGAGGGCAACCTTGCTGGTTGGTTGGTTGTTGTACTTCATTCTTGAAGTGAACGCAAATGACATCATTAAGTTGGAATCAAGTCATTGTGTGTCCAACCTGGACTTATCTAACCCACACAGGTTCAGAAGACTCTTCTACAGATTGGGCAAAAATAGTACTTCTGAACATTTTGAGGGGAAATGACTCTAAAATTGCACACATTTCAAGTTTCTTTTGAGCTACTGAAAATCTGCTTTGCTCATAGAGCACAGATCTTTCTTTGAAGTAGACATACCATGCTTGGTGACTGATGTGCCACTTTTGTTAAGTGGTTTGCCCAGAGTCTCAAAGTTAATAAGTGGTTGAGGCTAGATTCAAACTCATATCTAGCAATGTCTCCACTGACCTTTCTGTCCATAGCCCATGCCATGCTAGCCATTTCTATTTTTTTCCTTAGAGTTGATGGAAAAAAAATAAATCTACAAGACAAAAAGTGGCAATTTACGTAATGCCAGTTTTTGTCTTTATCAAGCTATCAGATATAATCTACTTCCTTATAGTCCCTGACCTTCATCCAACCTTATTTATCCTCTCATTTTGCCAGAGGACTCCTGGATCTACATCAGAGAGGTGGAGTTAAAAACAGAATTGATTTCTATAGGAGCAGAAAAGGACAGAACATCTTGTCATTGAAGAAGGTTTAAATACTACTTCCACATCCTTCCTCAGGCAGGAATAATGTGTTCCATGGTCCGTGGTCATTCTTTAAGACACTTTGAAGCAATGAGACCAGAATTTTTCCTATTGAAAAAAAATATCCAGCAGTCATAAGTTTGAGGTTGTATGACATTAAAATATGTACATTTACAAAGTCATGAAGCAATCCTCGATTCAATGATAACATTTGACTATAGATAGATACATATATGTACACAATGCATATGTATGCATATCTCATGTATTGATTCTTGTCCTTTGTTATCAAAGAATACCAAAATATACAAACATATATGTAAAGATATATAAATTGTATATGAATATTCACATGCATTGCACACATATACATAAATATACATGTATAGCTATCTATATAGATAGACATACATGTCTATCTATCTATCTCTATCTATCTATCTATCTATCTATCTATCTATCTATCTATCTATCTATCTAATTTTCTCCTTAAAGAGAGAAAAAGCTTCCTAAGTCATAGCTGCCAAAACTTGACATCTGGGTGGCCAGACATGATACTATTCTGGGAGATGACTGTAAATTATGCCAGATGGGTGCTTCATTGCACCTCCTCTGCCAACAACTTCATTTCAGGGATATCTGGGAACCGAGGTCCTGAGGCTTTTTGTGTGGTTTCTGGTTTTGTTTCATGTCAATAGTTCAACTCCTCATGGTGAAAAACAAATAACCATGAAAAAATGAGGGAGAAAATGCGTGATACTACTATTTAAACACATGCAAATTTTACTTTATAGACTTGGATCAAGTCTACAGACTACTGATAATCTTGATCTTCCTGTTTGAACCATTGGGTAGAGGACTTTTAAGTGTCCCACTAGAAACATAATTGCAAATCATCTGATCAAGGATCCAATCCCAAGATTTGACCTGCCATAGCCCATCAAATAGGACTAAGGGCCACACTTTATTGCAGAAATAAATAGTAACTCTCCTCATATTTGGGGATAATTTTGAGCTTGCACCCTACTCCTCTTATCACCCACAATCTTCAGGGGGAGTTGAACAGCTAAATAGGGAAGTTAAGACTTATGGGGGAAAGTACATTAGGAAACAGTTAAAATGACGGCAGTTAGTTACCCTTGTATTGTCCTGACCTAGAAATCATGGTATGCAGCACTGTGGATTGTCACTTTTTTGAAATTCTGTCTGGTAGACCACCCACTAGTATTTGGGGTCTGGATCATGGACCCTAAGAGCCTAAGCCAAAGCATAGAGACTGATAAGATAAGGAATCGATTTGTCTCATTCTCTTTTACCAGTCTGGAAGGAGGCAACCTTTCGACACACTCTGCTTTGGAAGAGACAGTGTATTCCTTTGAGCCAGGAAGGTGTGTGGATCTGTAGTTTCCGAAAAAAAAAGCACTTTTCCAGTTCCTGTTGATCAGTCATATTGTTATCAAGGTTGTCAAATGCTTGACTCAGATACATCTCATCTCATGTGAGTTCTGCAATGCCCTGATCTGGCCCAGATGTAATTGGGTTGAGGAAGGACCCTGACACCAAGGTGGGAGTGCACTTTGGCTGCTGACTGTTTGGCTCAGACAATAAGGACATACTCCTTACCTGTTATACACTGTGCATTTGTTGTCTGGACTTGGGATTGGGAGAACAGGAGAGTGCAACCACAGAACCCAACACTTCCATACATCTGATTCAACAAGGCTGTTGTGACTTTAACTGGATCGCAGCTGCTGGATATATGTTCATGGCCCTTTGTCCTTAGGAGAAACCTGAGTAGATGTGTCAGACATCCAGAACTTGTGTGGGGTTTTTTGTTTGCATATAATGAGAAAATTTAAACAAAACATCAAATTTTACTGCCAAAAGTTGGAAAACTGTGTCATCCTACTCATTCATATTTTTTTTTTTTTTTGGCAAGGCAATGGGCTTAAATGATTTGCCTAAGGACACACAGTTAAGAATTATTAAGTGTCTAAATCTAGATTTGAACTCGGGTTCTCCTGACTCCAGGGCTGGTGCTCTATCACTGTGCCTCCTAATTGCCCTCATTTATTTTGTAGTGAAAAAAGATCACTAAACGTGTGCAATTCTTATTCTCATTGATCTTGCAAAGGATTGTCAGGTCTCTGGTACAAGCAAAATGGAATACATAGTTAGGACAAGGGATGGCAAATGGTCTATGGTTATACATTATCCATGAATCAAAATGCCACTATTTGGGAGGGGAATGGTCATCTCAGGATTTGTCTTAAGCCAGGAGGCTACATAAACAAAACCAGATCTTGTAGGATGGTCCCAAGGCTATCTTATCAGTTGTATAACAAAAAAATCATTTCATTGCCTCCCCTCAAACTGGACAAGGAGATGTGGGCTAGGGTGGTTACTTTTTGACTTGAGGCCCACATCTGCCCTGCTGCCTTGTACACATTTCCTATGTGAGTATGCAGCCAACCAAGTTTCTATTACACTCATCCTTTTAGTAAATGAGACTAAACAAGTCTTTTTCATCATATTGTTCTATCTATGTGACCTGTCACAATCTAACACTCATGAATCAAATCAAAGCAAAATCACAGACAAGATGGAGGACCTTAATCTGAGATTCACACACTTAAGGTGGTGAGCTAACAAAATAGGGTGGCTCTAGATTTTCTCCTGGCGGAGAGGTGGAGGTATGTGGTATGAACTCCTATAAGTCAGGAGGGTTGCCCCTGATTCCCTGACAAATTTGAGGACATTTATTATCATAGGAACTCAGTTCAGAATGACTGAAATAAATTCTAAGAGGATCAGAAGGAACCATGGTTTCCATGGTAAGGGTAAATGTGTTGGTTCCCAAATATCTCATGACTAAAATATTTGTGAGTTTTTCTCTTGTATGTCCTCACAGGGATTATTTGTTGATTATATTTACAATCCTTCCCATGGGGCAAAGAACTGATTCTCATAGACTCCCAAATTACAAGCCGTGGAGATTAGGATGAGGGTGCAGTTGAGCATAAAGGAATGCTATGCATTGTGGTACGGCACCATGATTTCATCTTGCTTGGCACTAAAGCACAGAACCTTCTTTAGTTACCATCATGCCCATTGGAAAAAATCATTCTCATCCTTTATTCTATTATTTTATTGCCAGTGAAAGTCTTCTCGAGCTTGGGCTAGACACCTTCCTAACTCACCAATGGATTTGAGGCCTGTCAGCTCCCCCTCAACCTACTTTAGGCCTTCTGTCAAGATGGTTTTACTGGGAGCTGGAGGCTGCCATTCTACAACTTCTTTGGGCCATAAGTGAGAGTCGGGCAGCAGACAGACACCCAGAGTGGATGAGCAAAGAGTTGGCTATGGCTAAACAACAACAAAGCACTAGGTCCTTTTTGCCTTGATATGTTAATAAACTCCTTTGGCTTATTTTCCTTATTGATGTGGGTGAGTTCCAAAATGTGTTTTCTTTTAACAGTGTAAGTAGAAAAGAAATCTGAGCCATGAGAGCCCTTTCATAGATCCCATATTCCAGTAAGACATTGCAAAGTTGTTTGTTTTGCTTCTTTCTGATTCATTTTACTTTGAATGAAAAATATATTATGTAGAATATTGTTTCAGTTTGCATTCCTGAAGCAAAGAAACTATCTACTCTGCTGATATAATATCTCCAGAGGCAAGGATTTACATTTTAGCACTGCCTCTTGAATAAATAGCCGTGAATTTTCCAAGAGCAGTCAGTGAATGTGTGATTGACTAGTGGTCACCATTAGAGGTGGGTCTCATTTTAAAATAAAATGATATCATCCTAAATCACTGAGCATTTAAAAATTTTGTTCTAACCCAGCAAGGAAATAAACCAGGGTTATACTGTAATCTGACCAGCCTCAACTCAAGTCATACAGAAAAGCAGGCTATAACAATTTCCACGTCTTTATTCCTTCTACAGCTTGGAAAGGGCCAGACTACAGGTAGGTGGAACTTTTTATGCACTTACATTATAACCAGGAAGCTGAAGTTAAAGGAAGCATGGTCAACCAATTCTCACTGTTTCTTTTTTTTTTCTTCCCCTTTTGGGTAAAACAAATCTATGTTGTAGGGAAATGTGGATATGGGGGAATGAGAGAACTATGTTTACATAGTTTGTTTGGCACTGTATTGCCACTCTGTTGGAAATACCTTAATGATCTTCTAGGAGACTTTTCATCATTCCAATTATCTTTAGGACTTTTACTGGACTATTGTGCTTACAATGGTAATACTAAGGGGGAAAAGAAAGAGAAATCATCCCATTTAAGAAAAAATTTGAAAGAAAAAAATGTAGAAGAGAGCAAAGGCTGAAAATTTTGGGTTTTTCTTGCACCTACTCTCTTCCTTGATCTTTTGATAGTTCTAAAACTCAGCTATCCATACCCTGTTGTAGGCAATATTCCATCTTTGTAGTGGACTCGGTAGTTTTCATGAGTCACTGAGCTTATGAATGGGAACAGCCTGAATGATGTCTCCTCCAATAAATGGTAACAGTATGCAAGCCCTGCACCTAAGACATCAAGGACATAGCACAGATGGTGACCTTTCTATAACTCTCATTACTTTTTAATTATACATCAAGATTATTGTAAAGAGATTAAAATTATAAAAGTTGAAATGGTCTAGTTCCCAACACTGCCAATCACTTCCTGGGGCAGGCAGCCAACCTTCTCCTCCCTGAGGTAATATCAGGGGAATGATGCCAAATCTTTGGCCACTTTGGGTCTCTGCAAGAGGTCTGCTCCCTTCAGGAACTGATAATATTTCAGTATCGGATCTCCCCTCCCTCTATCTGATTTTCTGATTCTCTCTCTCTCTCTCTCTCTCTCTCTCTCTCCCAGCAGAAGACAGAATTATCACTAAGTCAGCCAGAAAACCTTCCTTTGTCCAAGTAAATAGACACTGAGCATAGTTACGTAGTAACAGTTTTTACTTTCCCTGTCCTAGTAGAATGAAAAGAGATGGGAAAAGTCTTCCCGTCAAAGCAGGGATTTTAACTGGAATTTGAAGAAAATCAGGAAACCGTGGAAAGGGAGATGAGGACTGAGGACATTTCAGACATGGAGGACAACAGAACAAATGTCCAGAGCTGAGAGACTGTCTTTGTCAGGCAAAAGGCCCAAGTCAGTGGCTTAAAGAATATGCATGTTGGGAGGCATAGCTACTAAAAAGGCTGCAAAGGGGGATTGGAGGAGCAGACTGTGAAGGGCGTTGAATGTCTCAGTATTTTACATTGGATCCTGGAAGTGGGAGGGAGCTTCTGGGGGTTTAGTGAGGAAGGGGGCATGACATAATTGAGTCCGTGCTTTAGGAAATTCACTTTTTTAACTGAGGCGATGGCAAGCTGGAGCAAGAACCTTGGCACAGGCAGACCAACAGCAGGCTCTGGCAGTAAGGGAAGAGGGGCACAGAGGTAGTGCCCAGTCAGAGAGATAAATCACTGACATGGGAGGGGGAAGCTAGTTAAATATCCAGATCAATGACTTCTCATAGACTTGGGCAGAGCAGGCCAATGTTTAGATCTGACCGTGATATAGGGAAGGATGCTCAGGAAAGTTCATGGAACAGTGTCCCCTCTCATGGGTTCCTCCAAAGTCCTGTCCTGTGTCCACTGAGTCAGGGTGACATCCCCAGAAGACCCGTAGACTAATTCTGTCTCAACCTCCAGTTCTTCTTCCAGAATGGTCCTCTGAAGAAGCATCCCTAGGGACTCCCTCCCTCTCCTTTTTTTGCAGCAGCTTATGCAGAAGTAAGTGAAAGGGTTAATACTATTTTCCAGACAGGACAGGAAGACATCGATGTCATCTTCAGTTTCAAAAATTTCAGTATCAGATTCACAAAGGATTAGGTTGACGTCACTTTCCTGTTTAAGAATCCCAATTTCAGATTCACGATTGAATAGGGAAATGATGAAGGGCAAACTATACAGCAAGAGGTGGAAGCTGATGAGGAGCAGCAGGATCCAGAGGTTGGAGGACTTGGGGAAGTGGTGTCTCCTGCATTGGATGTAGATCAGCAAGGTCAGACTGAGGAAATACAACAGGGAGAGCAGGAGTTGCCACAGGCAACTACTTCTCATAAACTCTTCACAGCCATTGTAAGAAGAAGAATATTCACAAATGAAGTAGCTGGCTCCTGAGAACAGGACAGTCAGAAACCATATGAGAAAGCACACAATGACCGAGGCAGACTGCTGGCAGATCCGTGGGTAGCAAATAGAGCAGGTGACTAAGAGACAGTGCTCCAAGCTCATGGCTACCAGCAGGTTCTCACTCACAGAGGCACAAGATTCTGCAAGTATCAAAAATACTGTGTCTGAATTAAGGGAAAAAATCAACTTCCCCATTATATTCATAATTTGGCAGAAAAGGAAGAAAAAGTCGGCAGTAGAGATGTTGAGGATGTAGATAATAAAGGAACTCCTCTTAATTTGGAACCCAAGAAGGCAGATAATAATATTATTCCCTATCAACCCACATGAAGCAATAACCACAGTGAGGCAGGGGATAGAGAGAACTGTTCTCTGAGCAGATGTTTTCTCTGTCCATGATGTTGGCACTGCACTCTTGGAATAATCTGGTTCCCTAGGCAATTGGGGAGAAGTGAGGTCCCAGGTGATTGGGTCCATAGCCTGGAAATCTCTGCTTGATTTTTCCTTGGACGCTCCTGTGAACACAAGAAAATAGAAATGCTGGGAGATCTTGATAGATACTATTCTTCCCCCAGATATGATCAACAAAGTATAAGACAATTTGGGAGACTTTTTTTGCAAGTTTAGTGTTTATCTTGATGCCTGACAGATTCTTGGGATAGGACAATGATCTGAGCTGGAGGAAGGAAGCTTCATCAGCCCCTGCTTGTGATCAAGATTGAGTTCCAACAAGACTTTCAAACTTAAGGTTATATGTAGGATTGAGTTTACCTTCAGTTGTGGGATTCAGCCAATTCAGCAGAACCAAAACAGGAATTTATGTTGAGGTTGGCAAACTGGTTGTTTAAATGGCCCTTGTAATCAGGGTTTGGTGTCAGCAGCAGGAATCAGTCTGTTTGTACCAGTTCAGTGGAACCGATAATTTTATGTTGAGTTTGGCAAACTGCTTGTTAATTTATTTGAATCCCATCACTGATCGCCTTCCATTCTCAAAACTCTGTAAGGAAGGTTCCATATGTACAAGGCCATTTAAAGGACTTTAAGTATTCCATGTTATATTTTCCCTCAAAGCCTATTCCTAGTGCAGACCATGAGGGATAACCCAGTAGATTGGAAACTTCATTTGTAATCATAGGAATTGGGTTCAAATCCTCATTCTGACACTATACTGTGATGATGAGGATGATGAAGCAGTGATAATTGGCACAGTGGTTAGAGCACAGGCATTAGAGTCAGGAGGACTGGAGTTTGAATCTAGCCTCTAAACACTTACTGGCTGTATGACCTTGGGCAAGTCACTGAACCCTGATTGTTTTGCATCCTGGGATATCTCCAGTCATCCTGATTCATATCTGACCACTGCCCCAAGATGGCTCTGGAGGAGAAAATGAGGCTGGTGACTTAGCATCACTCCCCCTCACTTAAATCCAATTCACATGCTTGTCATGCCATCACTTCTCTGATGTCATGGCCTTCTTTGAGAATGAAAGACGAATATCATAAAGGGTGATGAGATCATTACATTTTCTGGGGCTAATTTTCTTCTAAAATGAGAGAGGAAAATGAGACAAGTGATTTAGTGAATAGAATGCTAAGTCTGAAGTCAGGAAGACATCTTTGTGAGTTCAAATCTGTTATCAGATACTTACTGACTGTGACCCTGTTTGTCTTAGTTTCCTTATCTGTAGAATGAGCTGGAGAAGAACTGACCAACCATTCCAATAGTTTTGCCAAAATAACCCCAAATAATGGGGCTGTGAAGAGTCAAACATGACAGAAATAACTCAATAACAAGGCAATTGGATAATTCTTTTCTCCAGTTCTTATTCCATGAGCCCAGAATTTGGACTACATGAAGTGATTATTTCTTAAGCTCCCTGAGTTCAACCCAAGTTTAGGAGAAGAAAGAAGAGTTCCTTTAAAAGTGCCTTTGTTCCAACACACATGTGGAGAAATGTGCAGACACATGGGGTGAAACCTAGAGGATTCTGGCATTCTCTCCACCTTGCTCCACATCTCCCCTAGTCAGGGAATATCCCAGAAGGGACTTAGCCTGCACATTTGATATACAAGCAGGAAGAAGAGAGACAGAATTACTTCTCTGAACTGGGTCTGGAGTCTGAGTTGAGGTGGTTTTGGTGAAGATTATTGTGGGAGATAGGGTTGGAGACGTAGAGTCTCTGTGACATTTCCTCTTTATTCTGAGCCAAACTCTATCCTGTTGCCCAAAGTCATGCATCTGTTTGGGCCTCCCTCTTGCCCTGCCCCAGATTTCTTCCCTCCTACAAGTATAAACCATATCATCATAACTCCTTTTGTCTGAAGGCCAATATCTATATTTGAAAGTAAAAGAAAGATAGATGAAGTCAAATTGGTCATGGAAAGGGAGCTCTGTCCTATATTTGACTGAGGGTTCCTCCTTCCTCTAGGAATTCCTCCAGCATTAGAACTGGGACTGAGGTGATGGGAGAAGCTTCAAAGGACAGCAAATGGTGCTGTTCTCGGAGGGAGGTGGAATGAGACTGGCATCGTGACTGTGACAGTAACTACATTTGGTGGTTGTAGTCTGGTCACTCAACAGGAAACAGCAGGACCTGAGTTCAAACTATCCCATGGATCCTTACAAACTGTTTGACACAGAGCAAGTCCTCTAACTTCTGCAACCTTGGTTTCCTCATTTATAAAATGTCCATGGTAATAGCACCTTTCTCAGTGAGTTCTTGTGAGGGTCAGGTGAGATGATGTGAAAAATTTCAAGAACTCTATAAATACTAGTTATAATTATTTCTTTCTCTCTCTCCCTCCCTCTCTTCCTTTCTCTCTTCTTCTCTCCCCTTGTACTTCCTTCTCTGTATCTGCATTTTCTTCCTCCTGGGACTATGTGAGCTCCTTCAATGGCAAGGATTTATTTTCTTTTGTCTTTGTTGCCACAACTTCAAGCTGAGCAGATGGTAGATCCAGGAAGGTTGAAGTTCAAATTCTTCCTCTGATGCTGGTTTGCTATAGGTCTCTAGTTGAGTCACTGAAACTCTGGCCTAGATTTCTTCATCTGTAAAATTAGGGACTTGAACTCAACAGTCTCTAAGGTTTTTTTCTAATTCTAAATTTATAATCTGGATCCATATTATTGTTCCACCCTTGTAATTCTCCTTGGTTTCAAAACCAAGAAAAAGATGAAGCAGCTCCACCTTCTCCCCATCCTTTGTCCCCCTCATCTCTTTCACCTCAAACAATTCTCTTGACCCTCCTCTTTCCTCTTACTGTAGCTAGGTCTCAGAACGTAGGCAAACTTCGTGGCTCCTCTACCAACTAGGACTGGTTCAGAGATCTGTGATCCTTTGCTGCTGCCCTTTCGTACTGACCCTTGTTTACCTATCCTTGCTTCCATCTTTCCTACCAGGCTTTGTAAAACCAGAGATTGCTAGGGTCTCTTCATGCACTGCCTTGCTCTCTTTAGAATTTCTCCTCCAACTCCAGACTGCTGTTTCAGCTTTCACTCCATGGGGACCTGAATCCAGGAACTGCTGCTTCCTCATTGATCACTGATTCTACTCAGATTCAGTTTGGGCCTTATCTGGTCTTTGATACCCAGCCTTCAGACAGATCTGCCTTTTTAAAAAAAATGATTTGAGGCAATGGGGCTAAGAGTAACTTGCCCAAGGTCACACAGCTAGGCAATTAGTAATTGTCTGAAGCTCAGGTCCTCCTGACTCCAGGGTCAGTGCTCTATCCACTGCACATCTAGCGGTCCCTGATCTGCCCCTTTCTGAGGCAAGATTTAAATTCTTGTCATTTGATGCTTGCCCTTAGAGTGACATTTCCTGATTTTCATCTACACATTGTGTCAGAGTCAGATGATTTAGACCTCAGAGGACCTTAGGATCATGAAATGAAAGATGGAAGAGACCTTAAATCATTAAATCTGATCCTTTTATTTCTACCAAAATCAAACTAAGACCATGGAAGTTAAATTATTTACTCGAGGTCAAGCAGACAGTAAGTAGCTGAGCCAAGACTTGAACTGAGACCCTCTGATATTAACCCTGAACTTTGCCATTTACCAACATGCCTCTATTTTACATTGATGGAAACTGAGACCAACCCCCCCCCCATACCTGGTGCTGTAACCAGACATACCAACATCTATCCAAACCTTGTGCCATGTAGGAGTTAGTGGGACTGATAGTCTGCAAAGGGAGTTACGCGCCTCATTGAGAGAAATAGGGTCAGGATCTTTTTATGCTCCCAATCTGTTTTTGAGCACATTCCCAGGATCAAGTTCCCAAGTTGACCCTGCTGACCCCAAGCCTGCCATTTCTGTTTCTCCAAATAATTTTCAAATAACTTAGTCCAAGATTGCCGATGAATCTCCCAAATCTGCCACGATAGGCAGCTCTTACGCTGGGGTCCTTTTGCTCTTTCTAAGAGTCACAAGGGAATTTAGGGCTATTCTTCACCTCCCCAAGGCTCCAAAAACTGCCCAGAAGGACCTGAGCTTGCCGAATCAATCTGTATCCCCTGTTACTCTGGGGTCCAACTTCACCGAATCTCTGGGAGTCAACCCTTCTGGTTTCACAGACTCACTGGAAGCATGGCCAGTAGTCTCAGGACTCCCCACAAGCCATAATCGTGTCCCTATCAAGGACCTGGAATCCAGTTCTTAGCTTCCTCCCAGGCCATCGGGATGAGAATCATATGGTCTTAGACAAGGAGTTTTGGCTGAGATTGAGAATTAGCAAATGAAAAAAGTCAAGAAGTCAAGGAATCAGGAAAGCCGCTAACATAGATCTCAGATGTTGTCACCTCCCTCCCTTTTCTAATTCTGTACTAAACACAACCTCTGCCCTCTTCAGAGCCAAAAACCAAGATTTCAGGCCCAGGTGGTGAATGGGGACCTGAGGGAGGGCTCAGGAGAAGAACAAGAACTTGACCTGGGTGCCCAGGATCATCTGAACACCCTGGGGATACATCTAAAGGATAACTCGGGTTTCAAGGGCTCTGAAAGATGGAAGGAGGAATTGGCTTATAGGGAAAAAAGGGTCAAGCATTTGTAATGAGCCTTCACTCTTCTTGTGCAGCCCACAGACTCCATTTTATCTCTCTGCACAGCTCTGTGACTTTGCTCCTTTAATTCCTCCCATTTTATAGCTGACAAAACTGAGAATTAGAGAGGCGTTGCAACTTGCTTAATCAACCAGAGATACTTGGGCTGGGGAAGAATGTGAAGTCAGGTCTTCCTGATGCTAGCCCATCAATCTAGTTGCTATAACACCCTGTCTCCCAGGAAGTAAAGTCTTACCTTCCTTGAAAAGAGTGAATCTACCTTGCGGAGAAGGTGGTTCCCTGGAATGACTGCAAAGACTCTGGCACAATTGGGGCCTTGGCAAGTGTCACTTAGAATTTCCTGTCTCATTTCCACTGACCAATAAGAGCTCAGGTTCAGTTGGAGAACATCTCTTTGATCAGATTTATCTCAGCATTTCTTCTTGAGGCTGCGAACGTCCTCTCCCCCTGCTTGTCCTAACTCCATCTGCTCACCCCAGGCCCCCACCATGGCCTCTCTAACTCAGGGCTCAGACCATGCTATCTCTGGAGTGTCTAGCTCTTCTGAGTCCCTGCTTTCACAGACTTGTTGGAAGCATGACCAGTTGCTTCAGGACTCCCCAAATCCATCATCTTGAATCCATAATAAATATCTTCTATTTTCTGATGTTCCAATTTCAAATTATTCCCTGAAACAGGAAGACCTCAGACAAAACTAGCCATGCTGCCAGGAGATGGTAGCTTTTCATTGCCCATCCTTACGCCCAACACCCCACTGACTTCCTTATTCCTCCCACAGTAGTGCCCTGGTAGTCCTGATGATCCTTCTTTATTTGCACACCTATTGTAATGTCCAGAGATCTCCAAATATCTCTATTGTGATCAATGAATATCAATGAAGAGAGAGAGAGAGAGAGAGAGAGAGAGAGAGAGAGAGAGAGAGAGAAACAGATAGACAGAGACAGGGAGAGAAAGAGAGAGACAGAGAGAGAGAAACAGAGAGACAGAGAGAGAGAGAGAGAGATACAGACAGACAGAGTCAGAGACAGAGAGAGACAGAGAGGGAGGGAGGGAAGAAGAGAGACAGAGACAGAGACAGAGACAGAGGATAGACACACACACACACACACACACACACACATAGAAAGAGAGAGTGACAGAGAGGAGAGAGAGACAGAGAGATAAAGTGAAAATAAAAACAAAGGGAAGAGGAAGGAGAAACATGAAACTTAAAGAGATTCATGTTTTATGTAAATTTTTCTTTATTATCTATTGTGCATATGGAAATATTCCTTTTAGTGATTTAGTTCAGTCTTTTTATTTTTTGCAGAGCTCAAACTCTTGGCAAATGTTTGATTTTGTTGGTCTACATAACAGTATTTTCAAATATATTGAGCAGGAGATTGTACTCTATTTGGGGATAGGGACACAATTAAAATGGTAGAGGAGATCTGCAAGGAAATTTGCTCATTCTGATTCAGAAGAGAGGGAGGACTGAAAGTTTGTGAACTAGCAATGGGGTTGGGGAAATTAGACCCAGACTTTACCATAAAAAATAGATAAAGATAAAAGATATCAATGCAGTTAGGTGGCACAGTGGATAGAGCACTGAGCTTGGAGTCAGCAGGGTCCGATGTCCAATTCATCCTCAGACCCTTGCCATTTACTAGCTGTGTGACATTGGGCAAGTCATTTCACCCCGATTGCCCTGCATCCAGGGCCATTTCTAGCCATCCTGATCCACTGGACCCAGATGTCCATGGAGGAAAGTGAGACTGGTGACTTAGCACATCCTCCCTCACTCAACTCCAATCCACTTACTTTTCATGGCATCACCTCCCTTATTCATAGTCATCTTCAAAAATGTCTGATAGAGGTTATACAAAACATACATTTTCTACTGGAAAATGTGAAAATGCATTGATTTGACCCTGAAACCAGCTGGTTCAGGTGATGCCAAGCAGAAGAGCAATAATGTCGCCCTGAGGAAGAATACGAAGCAGCAGATGGCAGACAGTTGCAGTAGGGGGCAGCAGCAGCAGCTGAATGGTGCAAGCTGCCATTGCCTCTGGTCTCACTCTCGGACAGGTAAATCTTGGCCTAGCATGTCTGCCCTAGGTGGAGGGGAGCCTCTGTTCTGCTGCCATTGGTGCAACTCCCAGAGATTGCATTTCCAACTTTTTTTGGGCCAATTACTAACATCTCACTTCCCTTTAACCACTGAGTGGAAGCTTTGCTCTTTTACGAAGAAATATATACTTCAAAGCAAGAACAAACATAAAAAAACAATTCCCCAAACTTCTGGGGCATGTTTCCCCTTTAAGTTCACATCTTAACTCCTAGCATTAGTCAGCCTATTAGCCAACAGGCATTTATTAAGCACCTACTATGTACCAGTCACTGTACCCCAGAGAAAGGATATATTTTGAGTTTTCAAGGAGCAGCTCATAGTCTAATGGGAAACGGGAATAATATACAAACAAATGTATAAAAATAAGATATATGGAGGATAATCTGGTCAGAATCAACAGTGGGAAAGCATCAACTAATTGGAGATCAGCAAAGACTTCTTGAAGATGGTGAGATTTTAGCTAAAACCTGAAGGAAACTAGGAAAGTCAAAAGGAATGGACAGAAAGGAAATACCAGCATAGAGGACAGTCAGTTAAAAAGAGTCAAGATGGGGAGTGTTTTGTATGAAAAACAATTTCATTGAAAAAATTATAAAAACCAACCTAATTGAATGATGGGTGTGTGTTTGTGTGTGTGTGTGTGTGTGTGTGTAAGAGAGACAGAGACAGACAAAGAGAGACAAAGAGAGACAGAATTGGATTTTTGCTTTAGGAAGATTAATTTGACAACTAAATGTAGAAGGACTGACATGGGGAGACCAACCAACTTATACCTTGTACAAGCATGAGGTAATGAAAACCTGCACCACAGTGGTATCAGTGTCATAGGGGAGAAGGGGTTTTTACCAAATATATTACTGAGATAAAATGAACAGGACCTGGTAACAGATTGGATGGGGCAGGGGTGAGAAAGATGGAGTCAAAGGTAACGTTCAGGTTGTGAACTTCATGACTGGGGAAAGGATGCATCAGTTCCTTCGTTGACAGTAGAGAACATCTTCCTTCAACAGTCCTTTGAAGTTGATTGGATAATTATAATAGTCAGAGTGACTTAGATCTTCATAGTTATTCTTCTAACAATATTGCTGTCATTATCTTGAATTTTCTCTTGGTTTCTCTCATTTCACTCCATTATTTCCTATAAGTATTTCCATGGTTTTCTAAAATCAAACTGCTCATTCTTTCAGTTTTTTTAAGGTTTTTTTTTTAGTTTTTTTGCAAGGCAATGGGGTTAAGTGACTTGCCCAAGGCCACACAGCTAGATAATTATTAAGTGTCTGAGGCTGGATTTGAACTCAGGTACTCCTGACTCCAGGGCTGATGCTCTATCCACTGTGCCACCTAGCTGCCCCTCATTATTTCTTATAGCAGAGTAGTAGTCCATCACAATCACATACCACAACTTGTTTAGTTATTCCTCAATTAATTGAATCCTCTCAATTTCCAGTTCTTGGCCACCATTAAAAGAGCTGCTATAAATAATTTAAACATTAAAATGTTTTAAGACATAGAGACCCTTTTCTTTTCTCCCCAATCTCCTTGGGAAATAGTGATAGTAGTGCTAGTGCTGAATCAAAAGCTATGTATATATATTGTTATTTATATGCATATATATAGATATAGATATTTATCTAAATAATGATTATTCCAATGACTCATCAGGTTGTTGGGCTTTTCATTGCTGTTTCTAAACTTCTCCCTCAGTCTTCTAAATTCCTTGATGATGAAAGTCTGTCTGCCACCCACTTCTGGTTGAGGAAATCCCCTTCCTTAAGAGGAGGAGGAGGTATTACAAAATAATAATCCCAAACCTCTTTTCCCACCAAGAAGGGCTCCCAGTTCTAATCCTCATATCTCTTCCCATTCCCTTCTTTCAATATTCTTTTCTCTGTGAGAGTCAAGACATTTCTATGGGAAACTTGGACTGGAGTCCATAGACTCCTGCCCCTGTCAGGGTGAGTCCTTTCTCTTGTGCCTTGAATTGTACCTTTGTCTTCAGAGTCTAATACTATAAAAACCCAGAGTTCTCTCCCTAATTACTAAGTAGGCACCATAAATAGGCTAAACAGGCTTCTTTTCCTTTTCTTTCTAGGATCAGCCTGGATACCCCCAGAAGTAGATGGTAAAGGGATGGACAAATAGCACTCAGTGCTTAGAGCCACCAAGCATCTCAGGCCCATGGTCTAGAAAGGAATAAAGGACAAATCATTTCAATGTAGACTATAAACAAGGAATAGAGCAACCTCAGCATCCTTGGGGCAAATAGGGACAAGACTTTAAAGTAAGAAATGAAGATGGAGAACTCATGTGGACTTGAAATGAGAAGTGGAAGAGGAAATGCCCAGAAGAATTCATCACAATAACAGAATTGCCTAATTTCGAATCTGGGAGAAGTCTCATGGAATTGTTTAGGGGCCCCTATATAGGAAAGGAATCCCCATCCCAGTTTATGCCACAGTAATGACCTCCCTGTTAGTCACTGTGACCTAGAAAAACTATTAGAACATCTAGATGGAATTGACCCAACTAGCCTGAGGCTCCTCTTCATGCAGAAGCCAAGAAACCCCAGAGCAAGTTTCTCACGTGACCCTCCCCCTGCTGATGACCGCAATAAGGGTGAGGATGATGAGCTGTCAGCGCAGTAGTTTCCTCTGGTGGGCAGCCACACAGCTCCAGTTTCTCAGTCTCGGTGTCATCACCTAGTTCCTAGCACCACTGAGTGTGGAAAACTTGTGCATAGGTTAGGCTTGGCCTTGGTTGGGCTCTGCTGACCTTGGGAAACCCCCTTGAAAAGAAAGAAATAGAAATATATCCAAAAATTGGGGACAGGGAGGAGGGGCAGAAAGAGCTTGGCTATTCCAGTCATGAGCCAGAAACATGCCATTGATTTTAAGAAGATAGAAAGGAAGAGTTTGGGCAGCAGTTTCAAACTTTTTGGTCTTGGGAATCCTTTTCAACCTTAAAAATGATTGAAGATCTCTCCCCAAAAGCTTTTGTTTACCTACTCTATTGGAAATATGAAACTTGAAAGCACTTTGGCTACAATTGAAGGGAGTGTGCTGGGCGGGGGGGGGGGGGGGAGGGGGGGAGGTATAAACAGTTCATGAAATGAAAAAGAAAAAAAAAGGAAAAGAAAATGGTTTTGACATCACGGCTCCTCATCTGAGGCATTCCCAAACCACATTTGGAGAACTATTGACTTTGGAAAAGGCCCAGACTTAGGGGGAAACTAGCTTCTCTGCTTGCTATTTAGGCTCTTATCTCCCTATTTTGATGAGTTGGGGGGGTTGATGAGTTCTCTAAATCCTCAGCTACCAAAGGGTAACTTCCTTAAAACTGATCTTTTTACTTTATCACCTTATGAGTTGCAGAGGAAGTTTTTTAGGCCTCTAGTCAAAGAGGAAGGAAATAACTTACAGAGGACATGCCAGTAGAATATGAACTCACAGGGGCAGCTACAGTGCAACATGAAAACACATCCTCTCCTATTTCTTGGGTCCCTGTGGGTTTAAGAGCCTGGTAGGAGTTAACTCCTGCCATAGCCCTGGGCATATTGTTCAGGTTCAGTCTATGGGGTAAGACTCAGAGATGACTTTAGAGTGGTCCTTCCTGAGAATTAAAATTTCTTTCAGTCATAAAGTGTCCCTACAAAAGAGAACTTCTATTGTTTCATTTGTAGAGCCCCTCTGTGTTACAAGTCTCAAAATTGGGTTTTCCCAGGGTATCTAAATGTCTCAGATCAATGTTCTCCATGGACTTCACTGTGAAAGCTGTGACTCAGAAGCCCCTACCCATGTGCTTATCTCTGAATAATCAACTATAAGACATAAGCTTACTGGAATAGCATGGTAAGACAATTTAAGTAGACTGCTAAACTCCAAACATGGTACATACATCCTCCCAACAAATTTGCCCACAATAGGAAAGGGAAGGAAAAGAATTCTGAAGCAAGCAAAGGCAAAACAACTTGCCCAGAATCACACAGTTAGTAAAGTGTTTGAGACTAAATTTGAACTCAGGAATTCCTAACTCTAGGTCCAGTGCTCTATTATTCAGAAAGTTCTATTCATCCAGTTGAGGATGATGCCTACATTGTGAGTCTGGATGACCAGGAAGATGGTGGTACTCTCATCGTTAATATAGAAATTGGGAAGAGTGGAAGGTTTGAGGAGAAAAGATAAAGAGTTCAGTTTTGGACATGCTGAGCACTAACAAATTGTCAAAAATGGATAATGATAATATCTGAGGGTGGCTATATGTGTGAAAATGGTGCAGCTTAGACATCTGGGGGTTGAAGGACTCTTACTGTTGTCCTGTGATTCTATTGCTACTGTTTGTTGAATATGAAATCACAAGACATATATATATATATATATATATATATATATATATATATATATGATATCATATATATCACAAATACATTTTCATAAAAATGTATTTTTAACATTATATTCAAGTGGCTAGGTGGTGCAGTGGATAGAGCACTGACCCTGGAGTCAGGAGGACCCGAGTTCAAATCTGGCCTCAGACACTTAATTATCTAGCTGTGTGACCTTGGGCAAGTCACTTAACCCCATTTGCCTTGCAAAAAAACCTAAAAAAAGTATATTGATTCTCTTTTTTGACAAGGCAATGGGGTTAAGTGACTTGCCCAAGGTCACACAGCTGAGTAATTATTCAGTGTCTGAGGCCAGATTTAAACTCGGGTCCTCCTGACTCCATTCAGCGCCCTATCCACGATGCCTCTTAGCTGCCCATACAGAATTTTTTAAAAAAAGAAACAATATAGGGGCAGCTAGGTGTGCAGTGGATAGAGCACCGGCTATGGAGTCCAGAGGACCTGAATTCAAATTTGGCCTCAGACACTGAATAATTACCTAGTTATATGACCTTGGGTAAGTCGCTTAACCCCATTGCCTTGCAGAAAGAACTTCTGTAGCATGTACTTGACAATAAATAGCCAAGCCAAAACCCTTTAATGCTCTAGCTGAGCAATAACATGGACTATAATATAGGATTCTGGAAATTTGTCTCCCCAGTCATGTTACAGTTGTTCCCCACCCATTCCCCAGTTGGGACACTATTTTTCTATGTTTTGCAATAGCAAAGAAAGTTGCTAAGACCATTTTTGTCTTCATTTTTTTTGAAGTCATTGACTTCCTCAGGGGTAAACCCCAGCAATGAGCTCACTATATCAAAGGACATTAAGAACCCAGCAAATTCTCTTTCATAATAGCAACTTTTTTCTGAATGACAAGACAAATTCATTCCTCTATTAGGAGTCAATCAGTTTGTAAAATTATCTTATTTCCCCTTCTATTTTTAACCATCACTTTAACTTGTTAGGGATGTTGCAGTATTTCAAAGTTGCTCTTTTATACATTTTGGTTATTACTAATGTTTTTGAACCATTTTCAGCTGCATTTCTCATTGGCATGTTAGCTTGACCCTATTTCAAACACTCATTTGGAGGCAGAGGAATTCTACTCTTTTCTGGAACCCTGGAACCATTTCCTATAGCTTCTGCAACCTGAGTGAGAGTTATCTAAGGGAGGATCACATAGCTTCTGAAGATTTGTCATTAATTAATTAGAACCCAGAAATAGGAATGGAGGCTCATAGAAATTATGTGACTTTCCCAAGGTCACAAAACCAAAATGCATCAGGAATGGAATTTTTAAAAGCATTTTAAATTAAAATTTTGAGTTCCAAATTCTATCCCTTCCTCTCCTACTCCATCCCTAAAATGGTGGGCAATCAGAAAAAGGTAATACACATGCAATCATGTAAAACATTTCCATCTTGGTCATCTTGTACAAGAAGACTCAAATAAAAGGAAAAAATAATGCAAGTAAGGAAGTGAAAAATTGCTTGATTCAGTCTGTATCAGTTCTTTCTCTGGAGGTGGATAGTATGTGTCTTCATTAGTCCTTTGGGATTATCCTGACATTGCATTGCTGAGAATAGCTAAGTCTTTCACAGTTCTTTGTGGAATAATATTGCTGTCACTTTGGACAATGTTCTCCTGGTTCTGTTCACTTCACCACGCATCTGTTTATATGAGCCTTTCCAGGTTTTTCTGTAATCATCTTGCTTATCGTTTCTTTTCACACAGTAATATTCCATTACAATCATATACTACACTAATTTAACCAATCCTCAATTTATGGGCCTCTCTTTGATTTCTAATTTTTAACCACCAAAAAAAGAGAGGTTATAAAACTTTTTTTGTACAAATAGGCCTTTTTTTCTTTTTTAGATGTCTTTAGGATGTAGATCTAGCAGAGGTATTACTGGATCAAAGAATATGTACAGTTTTATACTCCTTTGGTAATAGCTCCAAATTGTTCTCCAGAATGGTTGGATCAGGGATGGAATTTGAAACCAGATCTTAACTTCAAACCTACACTTCCCCTCTCCCCCTGGAGCTACTTTGTTTAAAGTAGTATGAATTTATGTTTTGAAGATAAGAAAACAGTGACCTTTTTTCCTTCCTTTTCTAGGGAAGGTGGTATTAAGAAAGTTGTGCTTACATGTGGATTAGGAGCAATTGAAATCTGAGTGTTACTGAATCTCCTAAGAAAAATAACTGATAAAAGGAAAGTACTGTTCATATAGTAATCAACCAGCAACTTATTAAGTGTCTACTAGGGATCAAATGGGCTAAAATAGAAAAGATATGAAAAATATAAAAATGTAAAAGATATAAAAGAATATCTTCCCTTAAGGAGCTTAATTATTTCTTCTTCTTCTTCTTCTTCTTCTTCTTCTTCTTCTTCTTCTTCTTCTTCTTCTTCTTCTTCTTCTTCTTCTCTCTCTCTCTCTCTCTCTCTCTCTCTCTCTCTCTCTCTCTCTCTCTCTCTCTCTCTTTCTCTCTTAATATTTGACTCTCCATGGCTCTGCCCTTTTGTCTGTCTGTCACTCTCTGTCTCTATTCCTATCTTTCTCTGTTTGTCTACCTGTCTGCCTACTTGTCCATCTGTCTGATGTTTTTCTCTTGGTATTTGCTTCTTTCTATATATATTTTTTGTCTCCATCTCTATCTTTGTCTGTGTCTCTCTAAACTCTAATTCTGTTTCTATCTTTGTTTCTGTTTCTTTTTCTCTGACTCCCTCTCTCCCTCTGTCAATATCTGTTTATATCTCTAGCTTTTTGTCTGTCTCTGTCTCTATATCTCTATATTTCTGTCTCTTTTTATTTTGCTCTTTTCTTTGTCTTTAGCTCTCTCTTTTTCTGTCTCTTTCTTTGTCTCTCTGTCAATGTCCCTGTCTATCTACTGGCCAATTTATCTGTCTGCCCATCTGTCTGTCTCTTGATATCTGTTTCTCTGTCTATTCCTTTTTTCCACTTTATTTTTGTCTCTGCTTATCTCTGATTCTCTGTTGGTTTATCTTTCTGTGCCTCTGCCTCTTTCATACACATATCCACAATAGAAAAGCTGGAAAGTTCTATTTTGGGGGATATTGAGTGGGGAAGGGTGTTGGAAATGGAATAGACCTACTAGAACTTTCTGGTATTAAGTGGTAAATGGTGTGTTGTATGTTTCTGAGAGGTGAAGGATCCACAGAGGCAGAACAAATAAGGAGAGCAACTTAAGCACCCAGAAGAGGTATCAGCCTTGGTGATGGGGGGTGGGGAGGAAAGTAAAGATCAATGATAAGTGGTCCATGTAACTGCAAACATTCCTTCCCCTGGGGTGGAAAAGGGCAGGTGAAGACACAATAGAGGAAGAAGGACATGAGTGGAGTAACATAGGGAAATGCTGAAGCAATCTCCTCTGGGGAAGACTTTTTCAAGTGCCTGGGCTTTGATTGGCCACTGATATTTCCACAGGAAGCCACAGGGGCTTTTGTCTTCTCTAGATAGGACTTGCTCAGGCCCCACTTCTAATCAGAGGTTTCTGAAGGTTCCTCCAGTTCCAGAGGGCAAAAACCATCAAAAACGAGGTGAGATTCCTTCTCCCCCAGGCCCATAGGATTCTGCTCCCAGGATTAGCATGTGGAGTGACAAGAATATTTGCTGTAGTAACCATCTTTTATGGAGAAGTCATGAGAAAGGCTGAGAGAATCTCAGAGTGGAAGGGGACAGCGTACAATAGCAGACCTAGAGTGAAATGTGCTCCTTCCTCTTGTGCACTTCCTAGACCCCATCTACATTCATGTTTGAATAGTGATTAAGATTTAAAATCATCAAGATGAGATGAACAAAGCTGTTTGTCTCCATTTGAGAAGGCACAAGAGTCTGGGGGCCCAAGTCATAGACCAAGATGAGACCAGATTGCTGATTGCTCCAAAGCCCAATTTATTTACATTTGGAGGACACATGTCTTGACATATTGAGTCATAAATTTTCTTTTTGGGCAATAACTGTTTTATCTCACAGGAATGTCTCTGTGAATCTAGTTATCCTGATAATTTTCTTAATTTCTTAGAAAGCATTTTTTTTCCCTCTAACCTGGAAGCTCTGGTTTTTGTGCATTACAAGATAGTGTTTGCTTAACTCAGAGGTTCTTTAGGATGAAAAGGGTACATTCTTTCTATTTTCAATTTGCAGTGTATCTGTTGTAACTCATACATTTTTTTTTTGAAAATGTCCAAACTTTTTTGTTTGATCATGAATTTCAGACCATTCAAGGATTCTTAAAATATTTCTCTTAAATTATCTTCTTTTTCTGGCAGGGGGTTTTGTTTCTGTTTATTTTGCTTAGCAGATAAACCTTTATTCTGTTAAATCTTTTGATTTGGTTCAATTTTTTCCCCCTCACATTATCAGTTCCAATGAGTTCTTTGGTTCCAATATTACAGTTATAAATCCAGTTTGATCATAAGCAGGGAAAGAAGTACTTTAAAAGTATTAGGTTCTCTGTGTCATAAACTGTTCTAAGGGCTCAACAAATATCCTTATTAATATTTTATTCAATATTACATCACATAAAGAAATGCTCATATATAGCTTTCTGTTTCTGTCTTCTTCACCATATGATGTCTAGTTCTATTCATCTCATAGAGGAAGTTTAGTAAGAGTACTGATTTCTCTATTTAAAGTATATATGATACGCACACAAATAAAGTTGAAGTTATTCTTTGGATGTTTTATATTATTCATTTACACTTCTCTAGTCTTATTCCCTCTCCACCCATTTCTTGTTTAAAGGTTAGGTTTGAAAATGATAGAATAAGAACATTTTCTAGTTCTTATTTTGTTAATCTATTTTATGGCTATATTTATTATGTCATATCATTTAAATGATCAGTTTTATCAACATACAGGGACTGGACTTCTTGCTAAAGAAAATGCCTTTCTTGTAGAAATTCAAGGTTAGTATTTTAGGCTAAGTAGTTATATGACTTGTTGAGGGTGTGAGAGAAAATATGGCAAAGGTAAGATTTGAACAGAGGTATTGCTAGCTATCCACCATCTGTTATTTTTGGTCAGTTTTGTTATTCATTCATTATTGTTGTTTCATTCACTTCATTTTTGCTGTTCAGTCATATCCAAATTCTAGTGACCTATCTGGGATTTTCTTGGCAGAGATACTGGGGTGGTTTGTCATTTTCTAATTCAGCTCATTTTATAGATGAGAAAACTGAAGCAAAAAAGAGTAAAGTAACTTAACTAGGGTCACATAGCTACTATCTGAAGCCAGATTTGAATTCAGTAAGATGATACTTCATGACTCCTGATCCAGAGCTCTAGCCATTGTACCACCCAGCTGATCCTACTATACAATTCTCTCATATAATTGGGCCAAATGGTTTTCAGCCCATTTATTTAGCTCCTTGATTTAAATTAAGAATTTTCAATATTTTTTCCTTTCATTTTCTTTTGAAATTAAAGGTGGCAGAGTGAATAGAGCACCAGCCCTGGAGTCAGGACTACCTGAGTTCAAATCTAGCCTCAGACACTTAATAATTGCCTAGCTGTGTGGCCTTGGGCAAGCCACTACCCCATTGCCTTAAATAAAACTAAATTTTAAAAATTAAATTCAACTAGCTAATGGTTTATCTACTTTATTAGTATTTTTCAAAAGAGCAGTTTGTTTATATACTTCCTTTTTTACTCTTGTTGAACTATACTTTGACTTCCACAAAGGACACTTCCATATTTCTGCAGCAGTTCACATTCTAATGAGGAAGATCTTATGAAAATAACTTCAGCAACAATGGCTACTTAATCCACTGAAAAGGTAGGAACATGAGGGGAAGGAGAGGAATCTTACAGAGAATCAGAGTTGAGCAGAATCCAGAAGAAAGACTGAGACTGAGGTGAAGAGGTGGAGTATTCCAAGAAGGAGTGAGAGTTGGTGAAAAGATAACAAGTCAGGATATGGAATTTGGGATAGCCAGAACAGCATTCAGGTCAATGGACCTGGGCCACAGATTGCTTGCTGGGGAACAGAGTGAAAGAAAATGGAGAAGGTAGGAGGGGTCTAGGTTGTTCTGGGTTTTAAATACCAATAACAGAAAGACACACACACACACACACACACACACACACACACACACACACACACAGAGAGAGAGAGAGAGAGAGAGAGAGAGAGAGAGAGAGAGAGAGAGGATGATAGTGGGGGCAATCTGCTGGAGAAGGCTGAAGGAAATGGAATCAAGGGTAAATATTGATGGTTTACCCTGAGAAGCTGAAGGATTACCTTATCAAGTGAAACAGGGCTGGAGTAACAAATAGTAAGGAGAGATAGCTTTATGCTATGAATTGAAAAGTAGGAAAAAAGAGAACTCTAACTTTCTTTTATATATTTATATTTTTATAAATATATTTTCCTTTTCCTTTAGGGTCTTAAGGCAAATAAAATCAGTTAAATAAAGAATCTGCTATGTGTTAGACATTGTGGTATGCACTGAAGTATAAAGAAAGGCAAAATCAGTCCTAGTTCCTAAGGATTCAGTCTATATGTGAAGGGACTAAATGATAATTAAGTGATTGCATTGATGATCCTTCATGATCAAAGAGGACCACGTCATCATTTACATGGTGACATTGCTTGCACAAATATGATTTTTAGAGTGAAGAGTGTTGTGCAAAGGCATCCTTTTCATTTGTCTATCCCAGAACCATTGAACCTATGACCTGATCTGATAGAGAACAGACTTCTTTGTGATGGTCTGGATGCTATGGGAAGCTCTTCCAGTCAAGAGGCACCTCAGCGAACCATCAAGGCCAGGCAATCATCAGCAAGGGTGTAGGGTGTTCAAGGAAGACAGCTCAAATGTGTTTACTTTTTTTAGAGTTGTTTTCTCTACTAGATAAAATTTCAAAGATTCTAATCGACATTCTCAACCTGGATGTAAAAGTGACATATTTATTAAAGGTCTATTCTCTGTCATCATCCAAGTCTATTTAATTTGGAGGATAAACTGCTCTTGACTGATACTGCTTCCTTACCTTTTTTGACATATTGAATTCTAACCTTTTGTTTTTGGTAATCAGTGCATTATCTTGTACCAGACTGGCTTTGGTTCTAGCTTATTGCTTACTTTTTTCTTAGTTGCTGGTCACTTCTTTTCGCAGCCCTAGCAGCTCTGGCTTCTGTCTATAACATTTGGCAGTATGTTCAATTTGAAGTTCTTTACGATGGGACATATACTTCTATCTTTACTTTGTCCTGTGGTTCTTGTACTTTTATATTTTGTTGAAAACGCGCAAATATTTTTCTTTGATCAAAACGCTACTATCATTTTTAAATTATCCCTATCTTCTTTCTTGAAGACTTTTCCTTCTTGATAATAGATAAACTATATTCTCTAGCTGTTCCTTTGACTTGGTTCTACCTTTTCCATTGTCTCAGTGAGTTGGTAGATTGTATTGTTTCCATTTAATCTCTCAGGGTTACATTTCGAAGATAAGCTTTCTCACCTTCTAGTCTAAACTATTCTTTACCCAGGTTCTTTACTGGCGCCCACTACCTCTTTTATCAGCTTTCCCAATATCCATTTCATTTTGACTTCCTTGAGATCAATCTATCCTTATCTTCTCAATCTCCACTTATGATCATTGTGGAATTCCTATCTGCCATTATAGCTTCATAATTTCTTAATCTGCCAGTGCATTTCTTTATTAGTTAAGTGGTTTTAGAGTATTAATCTGGGTATTCAGCTCCAATTTATAAATTTAAGCAGGTTCTTTCCCCTCACAAATGGGAATGAACCTGTTCCCACTTCAGTGTATTAGAACAGAAGCCTGCTAGATTAGGGGTATGCCTTGCTATCCCCACTTAAAAGGGAGTACAATAGGAAGAAAATAAAGTGGAAATGCTACAGAAATTTGAAGATTAGTTGAAGCATTAATTGAAGTTAAGTGGGCAAAGAATAGACTTAAACTATAACATAAGGGATGTATCCCCTCCCTAGGCAAACCATTCTCATTTGGATAACTGTAAGTTTTCCCATTTTTGTATTTTGCTTTCTATCCTGCCATCCATCAAACCTACGATTTCTGTAGTATTCTACCTGTACACTGGGAAAGAGCAAAACAAACTTCCTTTCATATCAGTCCTTCACATTTTTGGAGACAGAAAGTGATTAATGTTAAATGAGATTGACCAAATTATTCTCAACTCTTCAAACCATCTGAGCTAATAATGGATGCTGAAGTTTTATCTTAGTTCCTATGACTCCATATTGCAGGTCTCTAAAAAAAATTCAGAATTTCTTTTACAATTAAAATTTGCTACAAATTGAAGCAAGTTCTCCTTCTATTGCTTTTTTTAGTGAAACTCTTCTACATTTTCAACCTTCTTTTCTTCCATGGCTTGCACTTTTAAAGGTTCCAATCAGTTGTCTCCTTTTTATCTCCTTGGTTCCTTTGGGATATCCTTGTTTATATTCCTTCCTTCCTTCCCCTCCATGACCTGATTTGAAGGTTCCTCTCCTGGTTCCAGTTAGGCAGGATCTTTTCTGTATTAGCCCTCTCTAGGCATAGATGATCTTTTGAGTGCCTCCAGGTTGGAAACGTGTTATGGCTACAGTGAGGGCAAGACCCAGCCCTGGCATGCACAGTTCTTATTATTCACAGTAAGCAATCAGCCAGCCACGAAGACTGAATACGCGTGCATTATTATCACTGAGGCACTGTACTTAATTTAGGAGATAGAAAAAAATAACATTTCTTGTTTGTGCTTTACAAACCTTACAACATTGAATTTTAGCTTTTATGATTATTAGTGACCAGCTATGAGCTAAATAATGGTAGCTCCTTAGAGAACTTGAAGATGATAAATTTCTGAATTTTAAGAGTTTTGAATGCAATAGGTCTAAAACCTATCAGGAGTTCATACAAAATTAGCATTAATATGATTAATATAATAAACCCCCAGAGTGGGAGGGTAGGGAGGCTATATAGGCTGCCTAAGAGGACACGAAATGGCCCATGTCAGAAACAGAACAGATCAAAATTGTCTTGCTGATAGGTAGTGGGATTGGGCATGTAAGCAGCTCCTGGGTGAGATAGAGAACCCCAGTTCTAAATTTGTTTTTATTTCTAAAGGTGGAATTTGAAACATCAGTCCATTGATGGAAAAGATAATTAGACTATGAAATCATCGCTGGAAGATCACTCAATTAGAACAAATGTACCTTTGAACATCTTTGGTACCATGACTAACAATGATGGTGTGGGTTTGAAAGACGAAAGAAGGAACTGGAAAAGCCTTTAAAATTATCTATAAATATGCCTCTATATTCGTCCATTCCCACTTGGAATATAAGTCTAAAGGATCAACAATAATTAGCCCTGAAGCTTCTAATGCATTTTCTTCATTTATGTTGACAGGAATCCCAAGCACAAGGTTCCTGATGTCATCTGATCCCATCACTGAGTTGACTCCTTCCGAAATGTCACAGAACTATTTTGCAAAGACTTGTGGGTCTAATTCCTCCCATAACAGCACACATGATCCTTTTGATGAGTTTGTAAGATGCCTCACTCTGTTCACATGCATCTGTGGGGCAATAGGGAATGGAATTGTTTTCTGGCTTCTCAGTTTTCACATTAAAAAGACACCCTACTCATTCTATGTCCTCACTTTAGCTGGAAATGATTTTACCTACCTCTTCTTGGAAGTAATTTGGGTAATCAACTATCTGATATGTCGTCCAATATTTCAAAATATCATCTATTTATTAACTAATATGGGTCTTCATGTAACATTTACTGTGGGTCTGGGCATATTGGCATCAATCAGCACTCAGCGCTGTATATCCATCCTCTTCCCAATATGGTACCGAAATCACCACCCAAAGAGGACGCCAATGATTATATGTAGCTTGCTCTGGATTCTATCCCTTGCAGTAAATCTACCAAAAGTTTACTTTTGTGTTGCAAAGGTAGAGGCCCTACCCCGTTCGGACTGTGACATAATGAGTACATTTTCAGGAACACTGATGCTTTCGATGCTTCTGTTAATGACCTTGTCGAGTGCGATTCTCTTCATCAAAATCTTGTGGAGTGCCCGGAAATATAAACCCAAAAAACTGGTCATCATCATCCTGTTGACAGTCCTTGTGTTCCTCCTCTGCGCTGTTCCTCATAGCATCAATCACTCTTTTTTTTACTTTTCGGAAAAATACTACAACCACACTTTTCATGAGATCTCCTACTTCCTGTCTTGTGTGAATAGCAGTGCCAACCCCCTCATTTATTTCTTCATTGGAAGCCTCAGGCATCAGAGACTGAAGGAGCCCCTCAGGGTGGTTCTCCAGAGAGCACTGAGAGATGACAGTGAACCCTCTGAAGATAGAGGGACTTCCTCGCGCACAGATACAACGTTGGACATGGCAGCATGAGTCTGGACGATTTGTTAGAGAAACTTTGACAGCAGAAGTCCTATCTTTGAGGGTTTTCTTCAGCCTAATACTAGTCCCAGTCTCTTGAGCACCAGAAAAGGAAATAGAACTTTCTTCCTTATCCAATCAACCAATAAGCTTATTGATGGCTTACTATACACCAAGCACTGTGCTGGTGCTAGGGAGTCAAAGGAAAACAAAAAATAAAGCAGTTCTTACCCTCAAGGAGCTTTTA
This sequence comes from Macrotis lagotis, assembly GCF_037893015.1. NCBI lineage: Eukaryota > Metazoa > Chordata > Mammalia > Peramelemorphia > Peramelidae > Macrotis > Macrotis lagotis. The sequence continues at coordinate 277,214,791 of NC_133660.1, forward strand.
TTTGGGGGCGGGGCAGATGGACTTGTACATATATAAGTAGATAAAATCATATGTCATTAAGATAAGCATTTTGGAAAGAAAAGACAATGAGCAGTAGTTAGAATCAGGAAAGGTCTCATATAAAAGGTGGTGCCTAGTTCAATCTTATAGAAACTAGGAATTCTAACAAGGGAAGTTGAAGATGTACATTCTACATAGAAGGAACAGTCAGGGCCAAGTCAGATGCATGATGGATATAGCATGATGTGTGGAAGTGAGGAGGGAGTAAATTGCAAATATACCAAGAGGCTGGTACAAAGGCAGGAAGACAGGACATACAGCATCATTTGGAACAAATAGTAAAAATTTGAGTTTGGCCAACCTACCAAGGATAGGACATACAGGATGATTGGATGGGAGATAGATAGAAACAGAGCAGCAGCAACTGAACTGTGATAGAATATTTGGAGAGTCAAAGGAAATGAACAGGCAGTTTTCTAATGACATAATATAAACAATTTACAATCATATAAAAATGTTCCAAATCATAATTGAAGAGAGAAATGCAGATTAAAACTATCTTGAGATATGATTTTATACCTACAAATTGACTAAAATGATACAAGAGGGAAGGAACAAATGTTGAAGGGAATGTGAAAAATTGGGATTTATTGTTTGTGGAATTGTAAAATGATGCATCCATTCACTTTGGAGAGCAATAAATCTACAATTATGCCCCAAAAGGTATTAAACTACATATACCCTGTACAATACCTCTCCTTGATCTATTTCCCAAGACAATTAGGGAAAAAGGAAAAGAACCAATATGTTTTAAAATGTTTATAGCTGCTCTCCTTGTGATGGTAAAGACCTGGAAATTGCCAGGACATCCACTAATTGGGGAATGGCTAAACATGGTGTGGTATATGATTGTGATGGAGTACTACTGTGTTTTAAGAAATGATGATTTTGATGATTTTAGAAAAACTTGGAAAGACTTGCATTCTATGAACTAAATGAGCAAAGTCAAGAGAACACTGTATCCAGTAACAGCAATATTGTTTTAAAAACAACTTTGAGTAAAAAAAGGAATTTTGTCTATTTTAAATACCTAGATTAACTATAAAAAACATATGAAGAATAATATTATCTGTATGAAGGAAGAATTGATAAATGTATAGAATAATTTTATGTACAAATGCACACATACATACCTACATATGTGCATATATAATATATCAATATGCAAGCATATATATCTTTATGTCTAATGGTAACTGAAAGGATGGGGGAGGAAAGAAAAAAGAAAAAACTACATGGTCATTCTGATGTATATTAAAAGGAATAACAAGTTGTGTACGGTTGATTTGGAGTTTCATGTATAAACATCTTTTATATTACATTGCATTATGAAAATGTTTGTTTTAGTCTGTACATTAAAAATAAAATACAGAAGAGATTCTGGGTGTCTGTGCCAAATTCTGACAAATGTGAGAAAGAATCACAGGCTAATAACAGAAGGTCACAATGAATAGTTACATGCTTATAGTAAGCGTTATTAATTAGATTTACAATATTTCATAATTGACACAATTATCTAGGATTCATATAACTCTCTAAAATTGGTAAAGCTTCTTATTTATGTTTTCTCCTTGATCCTCACAACCACCCTATGATATGGATGAGGAAATGAGGAAACTGAAGCTTGGAAAAATTAAGACTTGCTTAGAATGACATATGCATTCATAAAGGTTTGGCAAATGGGAGATTCAGAGGGTGGAAATGATCTATTCAAAGTTCCATGACTAGCAATAGGCACATTGGAGACTCAAACTAAGTCTGCATCTCCCATGGAGAAAAAACTGTAGTTTCTGCTTCTGTTCTACTTGGAAACTTGAGCATAAAGAGATCTGCTCTTATCTCTGCTCTTATCTCTGACCTCACTCACATTCCTTGGACATCAAGTCCCGTGACCTTGTGAGAAGGTTGATCTATCTTTGTGTTTAAGACCTAAAGGAAGCATATATTCAAAGTTATAAGAGTAGATTGAAAAGTACATTGAGAGAAGGGAAAAAAAACAAAGGAAAGCTTCTCCCCTTTTCCTTGGGGATGTTTCTCCCAAACTACTCACAATGTTCTTTCTAGTTCATCTCAAAAGAACTCTGCCTCTCCCATTTCAGATGGATCAGGTCCTAGCACCTCTGTCTACTGATTTATAGAGGGCTTTGTTTGTGAATAAGAATGCAGGAAAGTAAGTAAAAAAGGCCAGGGAAGAACTCCATTAGAAGCTTTTTATAGGAAGAAGTTTTTAAAGACTTTGTTTTACAGTTATTCCTTTTCTTAATAATTGTGATAAGTATATATATATATATATATATATATATATATATATTATTACTGCTAATTCTGGTGCTTTATTTCTTCTAATTGCTCCAAATCTCAAAATATTTGGAAACACAAGTGCCAATTTTTTCCCATATTAAATATTGAGCCATCTTTTTATCTTCTAAGATAGTCACTTGAAAGAATAGTCACTCAGATATTCTCTCTCTCTCTCTCTCTCTCTCTCTCTCCCCACTTATTTTCTCTTTCTATCTCTGTCTCTTTATATATGCATATTTTTGTCCCCCACATGGACAGGGTTTGGGTGGGGCTTCTGTTTTGCACAGGTCAAAAGTGGTGGGAAAGGATAGAACAGACTTACTCTTTCCTGAAGACCAATGTCTGTTAGAGCCTTTAAATAACAGAAAGGCTAACAGCTCTCTTTGGGAAACTCCACTCATACACTGTCTTCTCAGGAAAAAACCTACACATTAGGGGCTAAGAAGCCCCTAATGAAGAAATTCCCCTGAACTTTCTTATAGGAATCTCTTCTTTATTTTTCTGTTAAATTGATCTATTCCTAAGAGTGGGGGAAATTAATTTCTTTTCCTTTCTTGCCAAAAAGCCTATGTTAGCATTATCAATCATTAAAATAGATGAATAAATTCCTCATTAACCCTTAAATCCATGAATTCATAGTCAAGCATCCATATTTGCTTTTAGTTTGTAAACCATTTGGATTAGAAAGAGAAAACACGTAGCTATACAGAACTGTAATTAGCTAAAAGATCTCAGTTATCATGTGCTTATCATCAACTTTGCATTTCCATGGAAGGGTAATTTTGCTTCCTTGTCTACTAAAGTTATAGCCTCAGAGACAGGGCACTGAAAGAGGCAAATAAGTCTGTATTCTTCAAAATTTAGGACCAATGACTATGTAAGCAAAAATTATAATAAAAATAAATGATATTTGGCTTCAGTGTATCCATTTATATAGTCACCATATGTTATATTATATATTAATATGTTATATATAAATTATATAAATATAATTATTCTCATGCATCTGCATATATCTACACACTTATACTTTATTAATAGTAGTCTGAATTTTAGATTGATTAAGACAATTTTAGTGAATTTAACATTAATGCCTATTCAAGGTATTTCTAGCTTAGAGAGATAGGTCCATACTTGCATAGTCTTCCAAACCTTCTAGCTTGACTTTCCTCAAAAATAATTTTAAAAAAATTTGTGGATATCTTGAACACGGAAAAGATTATGATGTGTTAAAATACTGTGTGAAGTTAACATTTCCAGAATAGTTGCTCCCATTCAGTTCTTCCCTGGATCTCAGTCAGGAAAGAGCTCCTTCTTGGGACAAAGATCTTAAATTTAAATTTCAAAAGAGAAAATTCGTCCTCAGGTGAGTCCAGAACCAATCTCTCCAAGTTGGTGGGAAAGCAAAGATTCCATATAAATAAGATTAAATTTGGCCATTTCACAATGGGAAAAATTTGGAAAGTTTTATTCTGGAGAAATTATTATTTCTTAATATTTCTGGGAAAATTGGGTGAAACCAAGGGCAGAGTAAAGACTGGACTTACCTGAGCTCTCCCTTAAACACTCCAAATACCTTTAAACAATGATTCTCAGCAAATTCAAACCAAAAGACTGAGTTGAGTTAAACAATTTTCCAAGATAACTTTGAAGATTCTCGAGAAGGGTCTGTTACAGCCCAGTTAGAAAGGACCAAAATGCAGCACAAGTTGCACCTGAGCAAACCACCTTTAGCCATCCAGGAATAGATCTTGGGCACTTGGATTCTGGGGGTGCCTGGCTCTGTGGTAGCAGGGACAGTTTCCAGACCTCTCAGAGCTGGGATTGCCCAAGGAAAATTGGAAAAAATAAGCAGGAAAATTCTGCATCAGAGTGAGAGTGTGGCCCAGTGCAATTCAGGCCTTAGCAGAGAACTGGCCCCAGGGTACCGCAGACTGCAGAAGTCTCTTTGCTTTCCCTGAGGTAAGTCTCTTTTGCTTTGCCCATACTCAGATCTAAGTCCCAATTTGGAACTCTAGTCTCAGGAAAAGGATCAGAAGCACATCAGAGCTTTCAGCCTGTAGTGGAGCAGAGACCCTTCTCATGGTTTCAGGGCAGAGAGGAATGCTTCTGGTCACCCATAGACTAGAGCACAGATCAGGAGAGCAATCAGAGCATCTCATAAAACCTTGGAGGAAGTGAGAACTTGTAGGTCCCTGGAGGTGACCCTGAAAACAGTTGCAAAATCTCAAAAGTTTGGGACAGTGTTACCCTCCACCCTAGATGCAGAGCCCACCATACCAAAGAATTAAAATCAGTTCATAGACTGGGGAAATGGGCAAACAAAAGAAAAAATACAAAAATACAATAGACAATTACTTTGGGTCTTTGAAGGATCAAAATACACACTCAGAGTAACAAAGTCAAAGCTTCCACATCCAAAGCCTTCAAGTAAAATATGATTGGTCTCAGTCTATGAAAAAACTCAAAAAAGATTTTCAAAATCAAGTAAGGGAGGTAGAGGAAAAATTGGGAAGAGAAATGAGAGCAATGCATGAAAATCATGAAAACTAAGCCAGCAACTTGATGAAGGAGATACCAAAAATACTGAAGAAAATAACATCAAAACAAGTCTGGGTCAAAGGGAAAAAGCAATTCAAAAGGCAATTGAATAGAAGAACGCCTTAAAAATCAGAATTGTTCAGATGGAAAAGGAGATACAAAATATCTCTGAAGAAAATAATTTCTTTAAATATAGAATGGATGGGGTGGCTAGGTCGTGTAGTGGATAAAGCACTGGCCTTGGAGTCAGTAGTACCTGAGTTAAAATCTGGCCTCAGATACTTAATTACCTAGCTGTGTGGCCTTGGGCAAGCCACTTAACCCCATTTGCCTTGAAAAAAAAACCTAAAATAAATAAATAAACAAACAAACAAATAAATAAATGACTGGATGACTAAATAAATAAATAAATAAATAAATAAATAAATGTAGAATGGAGTTAAAGGAAGCTGATTATTTGTAGAGAAATCAAGAAACAAAAAACAAAACTAAAAGAATGAAACATTAGAAGAAAATGTGAAGCCTCTCACTGGAAAAATCCACAAATGACCAAGAAAAAAGACGCAGGAGAGATAAAATAATAATTATTGAACTCCCTCAAAGTCATGGCCAAAAAAATAATGTAATATTTCAAAAAACTCTCCAGGAAAACTTCCCTATATCCTAAAAGCAGAGGGTAAAATAGAAAGGTTGGGGAAGTAAATCTTGAAGTTTACTTTTGCATGTAGCTAGAGGAAAAATTTTAAATAAAATATTATACTTGGAAAAAAGGGGAACTCAATAAAAATGACATAGGATTTTGAGGAACTAAGATTTTTTGTGCAGTAAAAGGTTACAAGACTATTGTTTTCATTTTGACTGAAACTGATTCACAACTAGCTGGTTATCCAAAAACAAATCATTTCAGCATCATAACATAAAAAACTACAGAACCAATAGACTAGGAAAGACATGGATACTAATGAAAGAGCTTTGGGATCCTCCCAAACTAGCTATTTTTCTTGCCTCTTTGAGAACATGGACTTGTTCACCACACCCTACAATAATCCTCAAATGGAATATGACTTCAAATCCAAGTGCATTATCTTTTAGTTGTCTCCTCTTCCTCTACTGTGGTTAAAAATTAACCAGAATAATCACCTACTTAGAAAAAATATGTCAAATTAAGAGATGATGGGACAGATAGAAGACATCAGGAAATGCTCACAGCCTCACTAGACCTCTAAGCTCCCACTCATATTTCCTCTATTTCTAGAGTCTTCTGTGTCAAGGCACAGCATTCATTTAGTTCCCTTCAGAATTCTTAGTTCTTAAGATGACATAGAGACAAAACTCTCATGAGAGAATTCATGAAGAGGGCCCCATGTTATCACTCTCCTCAGTCTCATGGAGAAACAGTTGAGAGATGTCAGTAGTAGGAGACAAAGCTCACACATTTTCTTCCCAAAATCCATATCCTAGGGAGATTAAGGAGGCAAAAACAAAAGAGGAAAAAACAGAAGATACAAGACTTTATCTATGTTTATATCTATGTCTATGTCATCTATATCTATAGATCTCTCTCTCTCTCTCTCTCTCTCTCTCTCTCTCTCTCTCTCTCTCATATCTATATCTAAACTTAGCTAACTTATGTGAGAAGAGTTGAAGTTCTGACACCAAACCTTTTCTCTACCATTCCCTACTGAGCACAATAGGTCCCCTAAGGGAAGGTGGAAAAGGAACCACCTTAGATAAGTGCAAACAAAGGGTAATTCTATCTTTTACTTCCAGCCTGATCTCTTGACATAGTTGTAGAGAACTTTGATGCAAAATGGAACAAGCTTCCCTTTGACCTCAGGTTTTCAGTTTCCTATTGCACCAGTCCCTTGAGGGAAGAAGTGAAAAGTTGGTGGGGAATGGGTCTTCTGTAGGTTTGACTTCCATCTCTTGCTATGCTCTTATGGAATTCATACACACACACACACACACACACACACAATTATCATATATGGTAAAGACAATTCAATGTGGTTCACAATTCAAAGTTGAGTGTATACACTTGTCAAAGGATTGAGTCATGGATTTGGGAGAACTCAGATTCAGAGAAAGTAGTAAAGAAGGAAATTAGACTAGAGAGGTAAGTGAGAGAGCCATCTCAGTTGGAGAAGAAATGCAAATATTTCAAAACAAAAGCATTTTTTAGAATGGTATAATAAGAAAAGTATCCATAAAATATTTTCCCAATGAAGTTGGGACATATTCCCACCAAATATAGTACATTTCCTACTTCTCACGAATGGAAAGATTTGATGAATGAAGGGCACATCAATAATAAAACCCTCTGTTTAACTTTTCAAATTCATTATAATTGGACCCCTTTCAGGGGCACTAGTCTCTTTGCTATTCTTGGCACAGAACCCTTCTCCAAAATATGGGCATTATCAGTGCCTGACACCCATTCTTGTAATGTCTTCCCTCCTTGTCTCTGGCTCCTGGCTGTGTTTGCTTCCTTCAGTTAATAAATCAATGAATATTCATTTTTTAACCATCTACTATGCACCCGGTGTCATGCTAAGTGTCAGAATACAAAAAAAAAAAGGCAAAAGATGGCCCCTGCCCTCAAGGAGTTCACTATCTAAAGAGGAAGGTGATATGCAAAGATATACAGACAAAGCAAACTATATACAGTATACAGAGGGTTAATAATAACAATGAGCAGGAAAGAGGCACTAGAATTAAGTGGGATTGGAAAAAGAGTCCTGGTAAAGGATGAGATTTTATTGTAGACTAAATGGAAGTTAGTAGATGGAGTTGAGAGAGAATATTCCAGGCAGAAGGAAGAGAGAAAGAGAATGCCTGGAGAGAAGAGATGGAGTGCCTTGTTTGTGTCATGGGATCAAGGAGTAGAAGATGAAAGAAGACTAAAAGGTAGGAGAGGAAAGGTTATAAAGATCTTTTGGAGGCAATAGGAAGTCTCTGAAGTTTGTTGAATGGAGGGGAAGTGGTATGATTGGAACTGAGCTTTACTTCAAGGGAGAAACATATGGCAACATATATCCCAAGAATGTGAAGTCTTCCACTGGTGGAATGGGTAGAAAAGAACAATTCATTCCAATGGCCATGAACACAATTTGAAGCAAGTGCTCTGGAGTGTTTAGAGTTTGGTTAGACATCAAAGACACCAAGATCATCCACTGTATCTAGAACCATCACCAGTTGTCTTGACGCTATTTGCTGTGTTGGATCATGATGACTTTGGAAGAGCGAGTGAAGTAGATTACATCATGCAGCTCTACCTCACTTAAATCTACATTATGCATGCAACAAAAGACATCACACACATAACCATTTCTCAAAGTCCTGTGGTGACAGACAAGTGATGAAGCAGCAGGTGTGGATACACTGAGAGCTGTAATCACAACACTGCACACAGGTGACCCAGCACCATAGGGTCATTTCTCCACTGAAAGCAACAGTGAGATTTGGTAGCCCCTGGGTAACTGAGCAGCCCTTTTAAGGACCACGCTGATCACCTTGTGATGGAAGGAAGGGACAAGAAAAGACCCTAAAAACTGTCTGCTTACCTAAAGAAGATTTTACTCACTATCAGTGCATGGAATGTGTGCACACTCATAGATAACACAAGGACTAATAGACCTGAAAGATGAACATCTCTTGTTGCAAGAGAACTCAGCAGGTAAGGTATCCAAATAGCAGCCCAAATAGCTGGCAAATGAAGACCAGCTTACTGAAGTAAGAGTTGGATACACGTTTTTCTGGAGTGGTTGCAGTGAAAGGGATTGCTGTGAAGCTGGAATAAGTTTTACAACCAAAACCAATCTAGTCAGCATTCTTGAATGCCTACCAAAAGGAATGAATGGCAGGCTCCTGACAAGGAGATTACCACTTCCAGGAAAATGCCATGCTACTATCATTGGTGTCTATGCTCCTACCATGATGAACACTGATGAAGTTAAAGAAAAAATTTATGAAGACCTGGAAAGTCTTATCAATACTGTACCCAAAGAGGACAAGCTTGTAAGTCTGGATGAGTTTAATGCTAGAGTAAACTCAGATTACCAGACATGGCAGAGAGTCCTTGGGAAGAATCGAGTTGGAAACAGCAACTGCAATGTTCACCTTCTATTGAAGACTTGTGAATCTCATGACCTTCTTATCACAGACATTGTCTTTCATTTACCTAACACAATAAAACTTCCTGGACGCACTCTTGTAGTAAACATTAGTATCTATTAGACTATGTGATTGTGAAGAAGAGACAAACAGGATGTGAGAGTGACAAAGGCATGGTGTGTTTCAGAGTGCTGCACTAATCACAGACTTATCCTCTCTAAGCTAAATATTCACATTCAACCAAAGCAGCAGCCCCAAGGCAAAATGAATACTAGAAGAATTAATATCAAGCAGTCCTTAGTTGAAGTTTTTGAATGCCAGCTAACATCTATAAGGTGGGGGGTCCATTACTCATCCAAAAATTGACTGACATTTTCCAGGTTATATGACATGAAGAGATTATTGTCCAAGAATTCAAGAATGTCTCCATCATCCATCTCTATAAAGATAAAGGGAATAGATTGTCCTGTGACAATCACAGGGGTATTTCTCCTTTAGTCATTGCTGGTAAGCCTCTTGACAGAGTCCTTCTCAATAGGATGGAAGTCTCAATAGGATGAAAGTCAGTGTTGCTTCAGAAAGGGTAGAGGAATAGTCCATATGGTGTTTGCTGTCTGACAACTTTAGGAAAAATGTCAGGAACAGAACAGAGGTCTATATACAATATTTGTAGATCTGACCAAGGCCTTTGATACCATCAGTCATGAAGATTTATGGAAAATTTTGTTAAAAGTTGATTGCCTAGAGAAGTTCATCAGTAATGTATGTGAATTTCATGATAACATGCATGCCTGGGTTCTGGATAGTGGAAGATGCTCTCGAGATTTCCCAGTCACCAATAGAGTAAAACAAGGTTGTGTTCTTGTTCCCATACTTTTTAGCATGATGTTTTCAGCCATATTATCAAATATCTTCAATGAGGATGAACATGGCCTTAAGGTACTGAACCCATGGAAAATTCTTTAATTTGAAAAGGCTCCAAGCCAAGATCAAAGTGGAGGGAGATTTGGTTTATGATCTTCTGTTTGCAGATGGTTGTGCCCTCAATGCAGCATCTGAAGCTGAGATGTAACAAATTATGGATCTATTCTCTGCTGCTTGTGCTAATTTTGGTCTACAAATTAACACCAAGAGAACACAGTTGCTCCATCAGCCAGAAGCATATCATCCATATGTAGAACTCTTGATTACAGCAAATGGAGAAGTTTTGAGTACCGTGGACAAGTTCACTTCCCTTGGCAGTGTCCTTTCCAAGGAGGTGCACATTGACAAAGAGGTGGACACTCTCATTGCCAGAGCTAGCTCAGTAGTTGGGAGGGTCATGTGAAGAGAGAAAAGAAATAGTCTTTTTAGGATAAAGCAGATGTATTTTGATATATTTACAGAATAATTTATTATAATCCTTGCATTTCCTGTTAATTTAGAGAAGATAAAACCTGAGTCCAGGCACAAGCTGGCTAGAAACCATAGGAAATCTAAGCTGATCTAGTCCTATTGGCACAGAAGGATAGACTGAAGATTCAAGCTATGAGCAACTAGATCATGTGGGAGTCAGCAGTTCTCTAAGATGCCTCTTTCATTTAAACATTATTTTGTTTTATTTTTAATATCTTTATCTTTTTTGATCTGTTATTTTCCTATTTTTATCTTTCTGCATGAATCACTATAATGATTTTCCTGTGATGTCCTTTAATGAAATGCCTGAGAATCAATTCTTTTCCTTATCTAGTCTCAGAGATATAGTATCATTTCCTTGACTTCTTTTTTCTCTCATACTACTAATTTTGTGGTTAGTGGCTTCCAAAACATGGAAAGTGACCTGTTGGAATAATACTACAATGGGACGTAGAAAGACTACTATAGTTAGAATTGTTCTCTGATTTTCACAGAACAAATTTTGTCATCTTCATTCTCCTGTTTGAGATAGATTTTCTTCAACACCTAGTCAGATAAGTTGAGTATGGTTGAAAAGTGTTAAATAAGGGTGTTCTTTTTTCTAGTTTTTAATTTTTATTTATAATTTGATATTTTTATTTTTCCAATTATTGTAAAACATTTTTAATACTTTCTTCAAATTTTGAGTTGAATTTACTGTTTTCCCCCCTCCCACTGAGAAGTTAAGCAGTTTACTATAAATTAAACATGTATAGCCCTGCAAAATGCATTTCTATGCAACTCATGCTGAGAAAGAAAACACAGAGGAAAAAAAAACCAAGAAAAATAAAGAAAATAAAGAAAAAGTATCTTTGATCTAGACTTGAGCAATTCTTTTTTCTGGAGAAGCACTTTTCATCATAAGTTCTAATCTTGAACAATTGTACTGCTAAGAACGAAGTTATTCATAGTAGACAATCTCACAATACTGTTGTAACAATATTGTTATTGTGTACAATGTTCTCCAAATTCTGCTTGCATTTTTTTGTCTCTTTTAGCAGTGTATAATTTACTTATGCTTGCCAGAAGATGTCACAGCATACTGCTCATGAGAGCAGAGCTCGACATTTGTCCATGGTTCCCTAACTGGGGATGTATTTAGCCCCACAGTCCTCAGGAACGGGATGCTTCTCAGTTATATCCTGAAGCTCATCAGCATTGGATTTAGTGAAACTCCACTTCTTGGAAATTTGGATCTTCTGGCAGCCACGGAACTTGGATGTGGCTCCACACAAACTCCAACCACATTTTCTTTATTCAGGACCTTGGTTATTTTCTATTCAGTTCAGGTCGTTTTACAACAAAAATCATAACATTTGGGCATTTCATTGAATTCTTCTTTTTCCATTCAGGTTTATGCTTAACTTTGCTGGGTATGATATTTTTGGCCACAATCCAGTTCTACTGCTCTTTGATATCTTGTGTTTCAGGACTGTCACCTTTCAAAGTGGCCACTACTAGATTTTGTATAATTATGATTTTGGATTTATTTTCTTTTTGCTCTTAATACTTCCTCCTTAACCTGGGGTTTTTAGTATTTAGTTATGATATTCCTGCAAATTTTCCTTCTAGAATCCCTTTCAGATGATAATCAGGAATTTTATTTTTCTATTTCTACTTCCTACTCTTCTTCCAACACTTGAGGACAATTTTCTTTGATTACAATTCATATTATTGTATCAAGATTCTTTTCTTGATTTTAGCTGTCACCTAGTCCAATTATGTTTTGTCTTCTTGATCTTTTCTAAAAATCTGTTGTTTTTCTTATAAGTCATTTTACCTTCTCTTCTTTTCCATTCTTTATATTTTGTTGTAGTATTTTTGCATCTCTTAAATTTTCACTGCCTTCCCCTCATTCCATTCTAATTTTTAAAGAATCATTTTCTTCCTTAAGATTCTGTATCTCCTTTTCTAATTTGTTTGCTTTCTTTTCATAATTTTCTTGTTTGCTTGGATTGTGCTTTTTTTTTTAGTTTTTCTCCATCTCTCCTATTTGATTTTTAAAGTCATTTTAGAGTTCCTCTATGAATTCATTTTGAGTAGGTAGTCATTTGATGTTATGCTTTGGGGAAGGAGAGTTTTTTGTTTTTTGTTTTTTTTCCTTCATCATCTTTATCTGAAGAGAAATTCCAGCCTCTCTATTCCCATAGTAGCCATCAGTGGTTGGGTTCTTTCTTCTTTGCCAGCTAATTTATTTTTTTAAGCAGCTTTTTCTTAGATTCAGCTCTAATCCTGCAATGTGGGAGTTACTGTCTCTGAATGCAGGAATTAGTCTTGGGTCCAAGCTATGCACTCCATTCCCCTTCCAAATCACCGCTGGAACCCTCAGCACACTACTAGAAATGATCTTCCTCCCTGAGAACCCTCCAGAGGCTATAATCTTCAGTTCTCCCCTCTGACCTGGAACCAAGACCAAGCAGTCAGTTCTCTTTTAAGTTTCAGTGTCATTCTACACCATTGCCTCCCAGACATGTGCTGATTCCCTCCTGTCCCAGATCATGTCTTGTCTAAATTGATGGGCCTGGTGCCCTTATCAGAAGAGATTCTCTCTCTCTTGTCACACTCACAAACTCAGAAGCCCAACTCACCATACCATTGGGGAGGTAAAACTTTCTGTGAGCTGCCCCTAGGACTTGCCTTTTTTTATTTCAGGGAGCTAGTCTGGAAGTGATTGCACTTCACTCAGTTACTGGAACCTTGACCCCAGGATCTTTATCTTCTCTGGTAGATACTGAAGGACCACTCTTCTGTTGCAACTTTTGGTTGGTTATGTCAATCAGTTTTCACTCTGAGGTTTATTTTTTTGTTTTGTTTTATTTTGTTTCTTGACTTGGAGGAAATCTGGAGTGCTTAGAATTTTCTGATACTGTGTCATCATAACCCTTCATGAACCCATTTCAGTTTTCTTGGCAGAGATAGTTTGTCATTTCCTTCTCTAGGGAAATAAAGAAAACCAGAGGTAAGCCACTTGCCAAAGACCCAGCTAATTTTATAGAATGCCTTAGGATTTCTCTTTCATGCTTACCTTTTTATGCTTCTCTTAAATCTTGTTTTTGAAAGTCAAAATTTCTATTCAACTCTGATCTTTTCTTGGGAATGCTTGACTTTTTCATTGAATATTCATCTTTTGAAAACTTATACTCAGTTTTGGTGTATAAGTAATTCTTGGAGGTATGGTCACAAGCTTCAGGTTGTTTTGTGCTGCTGTTTTCAGAGCTAGTTCTGGGGAGCTTTGGTGCTTCCAAGATGGTATGAACCTGGGAGAAGTGTGCTCACTTCCCTCCTTAGGTCTAACCAAGATCTTTGTTAACCATGTCTGCTGCTCCAAAATGAGATTTGAGGTATTACATCAAAGTTGTTTAGAGAAGAATGTAGAGAGTTCAGCCACTAGTAATGTCACAAGATGATCAGAACTGATTCCAGAATTACCCTGCCCATAGTTTCATCAATTGTCAAATCATAATCACATATATCAGGGCTCAAGCAACTCTTTTAATTTCACAGTGTGTTAAGTCAAATAAACCATTTGTGGGGGGAGGAGGTCCTGTTTTTTTTTCTTTCTTTTGCTGCTAAACCATGTCTGACCCTGCATGAGACTTTCTTGGCAAAGAAATTGGAGTGGCTTGCCATTTCCTTCTCTACTCTATTTTGTAGTTGAGAAACTGAGGCTAATGGGATTAAATGACTTGCTCAGGGTGTCACAGCTAGTAAATATCTGAGATTGAATTTGAACCCAGACTGACTCCAGGTCTAGCTCTCTGTCTATTGTGCCACTTAACGTCTCTACTGTACCATCTAGCTGTAGAAAGGTCCAGTTATCCTTTTTCTTTCTAGGATTAATTAAGAAAGACTAACACTTCTATTTGTTTAACTCCCTATCTTCCTCTCCTTTTACTCTCTTTGTTTCTCTTTTTGTCTCTGTTTCTCAGTCTCTTTCTTCTTCCTTATTTTTTTCTACTTCCCTTCCTGACAGAATCATAGTCTATAGGAAGTATCACTTCCTCAGGATGTTGCCCCAAGTTCAAGCTTTTCCTCCATAATTATGGTTGCAGCCACTTCCTTCCCTGAAGAAAGATGTTTCTTCTGGGCTTTTTCATCCCCCAAACTGACTTTCAGAATCTCCTTTCTGGTGATGAAATGACCCTGAGGTAAAAAAAAATCCAGGATTTGTATAAGAATTTAGGCCAATACACAGATTGTAATTTTGTCTTTGTATTATGACTTCCAGAAGGCTGACTATGGGTTGGGGAACATGATACAATCATTGCTCAACAGTCTTTAATTGGGAAATGATGTTGATGTGTATGAGGTTCAGAAGATGAGACCATTCTTTTATGAGGTTTGTGATGAGGAAGAGAAAGGTGAACAAGGAAAGATATCAAGTATGTCTATATTAAGATATTACTTATAAACAAATAGAAGGAGGTTCATTTATTCTAATCTGCCATGCCTGCACCATGAAAATATATCCTGCCCTTAACATGGAGTCAGGAAGATCTAGGTTAATATTCCTCCTCAAAGGGGGTGGCTAGGTGGCACAGTGGATAGAGCACCAGCCCTGGAGTCAGGAGGACCTGAGTTCAAATCTGGTCACAGACACTTAATAATTACCTAGCTGTGTGGCCTTGGGCAAGCCACTTAACCCTACTGCCTTGCAAAAACTAAAAAAAAATATTCCTCCTCAGAACTTAAGTAGATATTTACCCTGAGCAAGTCACTTTACTCACTCCAGACTCAGTTTCCTCATTTATAAAATGAGTTATACAAAGAAAGATAAAAATAGCTCCTAATTTCAATGAACTCAAAGTATAAAGGGGGAGACAGCATATAAATAATTATATATAGAAAAGATATAGACAAATTAAATCAGAAATAATCAATAGAGAGAAGGTACTAGAATGAAGGCAATTTAAGAGAAACTTCCTGCATAAAGTAGGAATTGACCTGAGACTTGAATGATCTAGGGAAGCCAGATGTCCAAGAAGAGTATGGAGAGCATTTCAGGCATGGGAGACAGCCAGTGAAAATGTGCATCAGATAGTTGGATATCTAGTGTGTGAAACATCAAGGAGTCCAGTGTCACTGAATTTACTACGTGCTAAAACGGTTGTACATGAAAAAGTTGGATGGGATGGCCTCCATGGAACCATTTAGCTTTTAATCAATGATATATAGAACTGGTATAGGACTCACAGAGAAATGGGGGCTACCAAATGGTAGATGAGAATCCTTGTCAGATGAATATTGACCTAGAAAACTACAAACTAACATTATTGAGATATATTACCTTTTATTTATTTGGTTAAATAGTTCAAATTACATATATTTTAATCTGATTGGGGCTGCACCTGCCCAGAAGTATATCAGTCAAAATTATTGATACTTCTGTATATAGTACATTGTTTTCCAGTTCTTTCATTTCATGGGCTTTGGCCAAAGTCTGCTGAGTCTGAGTGGTCTGAATGCTCTAGAAAGAACTAAAAGAGAAGTAGCCCAAGGTAATGGACATGGGAAGAATACCAACGTATGAAAAATTAGAAGCAAGAATAAGACTGAAGGGAGAAAGGTAGACTCAAATTGATAGAATCTGTTTTAAGAATTAGCTGAATTGGCAAGGATAGGGGTGGGTGTGGGTGGGAATTACAACTTTTCTGTCCTATGAAAACCCTTACAATTTTTGCCAATTGCTACTATCAATCATTACAAAATTCCATGGAGAATAAAGAAAAGCCAGGAAAGAGTTTCTAATGTTACCAGTTCTGAGGGAAATTATTTCTCAAATTTCCTTTTTGGTCCTATTTATTTAAATAATAATGCTAATATATCATTTGTTGATTTTAGTAAAGGAATAATTAAGACTTAAGTAATCTAATTAAGGACTCAAGATGGAGGGAGAAGAATGTGGTAAAGAATGATGTCTTAATTTAGAAAGGGGAAGGGAAAGGAAAAGGGGAAGCCCAGAGAATCCATTTGCTATGAAGATTTGTGAATCCATTTACTATGAAGTTTAAAGTAGTTTGGTCATCTTCTGGATGGGTTGTAAGGCCCAGGAAACCTGAGGAATGGAAAGAATTGAAAGATGGATTCCAGGTAGTACTGAAGGTGAGTGTGGTCGGGAGAGGCAATTCCTGGGTACCTCTCATCACAGTTCAGGAGAGGCAGCAAAGCCATATGGAGGGACTCTGGACTCAAGAGAGAACTCAAACAGCTCAGTCTTATTTAATGAATTTAGAAACCATTCCACAAAAAGAGGGAATAGGTGCCTTTAAGAGACACTTTTTAGCAACCCTGAAGGAGAATTGTATCACTAAAAATGAAAAGAGGGAGAAAAAAGTGAGGAGGTTACTATGAATCCAAATAGAAAAGGGCTGGGGCAGTTCTGAGATGGTAAAGTGGAGGCAGGAATTCACAGAAACTCTCCCCTAGAACACTCCAAATGCCTTAAAATTATGACTCTAACCAAATTCAAAGTGGCAGAACCCACAGAAAGACTGAGTGAAACAATTTCCTACCCAAGATAACTTGGAAGTTCTGCAGGAAGGGTCTGTTTCAGCATGGTTGAAAAGGCCACAGAAAAACCGAGATTGCACTTTGCTGACTGAACCAGTTCCTGTCTTCCAGGAACAGCCCATAGGACTCTGGTTTCCTGGGGGTGCCTGGGTGTGTGACGGCTGGGGCAGTTTTGAGACCTCTAAGCCTAGGGATCACCAAGGACAACTTGGAAGGTCAGTGGGAAAATTTTCCCACACCAAGGTGAGAGCAGATCTCGGCATCCAGTTCAGTGCAACTCCAGCCCTGGGAACTGGAAGCTGGCCTGTGGAGCTGCCCAACAGGTACTTCTAAAGTGCTCAACCCATAGATGATAAGGAGGTTGGGGGAGACTGCAGAGATGAGCAAGTCATTTTAGTCACTCCAGACTCAGTTTCCCCATTTATAAAATGAGTTATACTCCACTATCCCTGGGGTGGGATTTTGTTGTTCTGTCCATACTCAGATCCAGCTTGCTGTGTGGGAGCCCATACTGCCATAGTGGATCAGGGACCCTCCTTACAGTTCCAGAGCATGGGGGGGTGCTCATGGTCATCCACAGACCAGAGCACAGGCCAGGAGAACACTCAGAGTCTCTCATAGGACCTTGAAGGAATTAAGGTTCCCTGGAGTATGTCCCAAAAACCTTTAAAAGTGCATCCTTCATTCTGGAAGCAGAGCCTCAACTTAATAAAAACTTAAAAGCAGGTCACAGGTTGGGGGAAATAGCAAAGAACAGAAGAAAAGAAATCTGACCATAGACAATTACTCTGGCCCCCTGGAGGATGAAAATATACACTAAGAAGATGGAAAAGTCAAAGTTTCTTTATCCAAAGCCTCCAAGAAAAATATTTCAAAAAGACTTTGAAAAGCAAGGGCAGGAGATAGAGGAAAAATTGGGAAGAGAAAGGAGAGTGATACAATAAAGTTATGAAAACCAAGGCAGCAGCTTGGTGAGGGAGATACAAAAAAAATACTGAAGAAAATAACATCTTGAAAATCAGTTTAGGTCAAATGGAAAAAGCAGTCCAAAGGTCAATGAGGAGATGAATACCTTAAAAAGCAAAATTGACCAGATAAAGAGTCACAAAAGCACTTTGAAGAAAATAATTTCTTTAAAAATAGCTAAGGGAAGCTTATGACTGTGAGAAATCAAGAAACAATGAAACAAAACCAAAAGACAGAATAAAAACTAGAAGAAAATGGGAAATATCTCACTGGAAAAGCAATTGGTCTGAAGAAAGCTCTAGGAGAGATAGTTTAATTTTGGTGGGGTTTAAATTCATTTTTACAGAAATTCTTCAGGAAAATTACAGAGGGTAAAATAGAAATTGAGGGAATCCACTGATCATCTCCTGAAAGAGATCTCAAAATAAAAACTTCCAAGAATATTATTGTCAAATTCCAGAACTCCCAAGTCAAAGAGAAAATATTGCAAGCAGCCAGAAAGAAACAATTCAATTACCATGGTACTACAGTCAGGATTACAAAATATTTAGTAGTGTCTACATTAAGGGTTTAGAGGGCTTGGAATATAATATTCCAGAAGGCAAAAGAGTTTGGATTATAACTGAGAATCTACTACCCAGCAAAACTGAACATCTTCTTTCAGGGGGAAAAAACATGGACATCCAGTGAAATAGGGGATTTTCAAACTTTCCTAATGAAATGACCAGAGCTGAATAGAAAGTTTGAACTTCAAGTACAGGACCCAGGTCAAGCATAAAGAGGGTGGAGGCAAAGGGAAAATCATGAGGAACTTGATAATGTATTCTTGAATGAGAAGATAAGCAGTTCAAAGGAGCACATATAGATAAGCCATAGGAGGAAGTTGAATATGAAGATATAATATAAGATAAAGATGGAGTTAATGGGTAAGAAGGAAATGTACTTGGAAAAAGGGAAAGGAGAGATATTTCTTGTAAAAGAGCAAGTAAAAGCTTTTGCAATGGAGAGAAAGGGGGGGTAAGGAGAGGGGAGAATTAGTGAACCTCCATTCTAGTCAGAAGTGGCTCAAAGAGGAAATAACATACACACTCAATAGGTATAGAAATCCATCTTATCTTAGAGGAGAAAAGGAGAAGAAAGGAATGGAAGGAAGGGGACAGAGGGAGGGGAGGGGGGTGTAGGTGATAAAAGAGAAGGAAGCTCATGGGAGAGTGTAGTGAGATACAACACACTTTTAAGGAGGGACAGGGTGAAAGGAGAGAGAAAGAACAGATTAAATGGGAATAGGGAGGAATAGGATGGAGGAAAATACAGCTAGCAGTAGCATGTGTGGGAAAAATATGTTGAAGCAACTTCTCTGATGGACTTATGATAAAGAATGCAATCCATCTCAGAGACAGACTTGATGGGATCTGAACACAGACTGAAGTATACATTTTCTCTCATTTTATTTTTCTTGAAGTTTCTCTCTCTTTGTGGGGGTGGAGGTGGGGGATTATGTTTACTTTTACAGTAAGACTATTGTAGTAATGTGAAAATAAAAATAAAAAAAACAAAAGGCAAAGGGGCATGGAAAGAAAGCAGCAAGTTAGAAGAGGGTCAGGCTGGAATTTCCCCAACCAATCTGGGGAAGGAGAAAGGGAGATTTTCATCTAGGAAGCTGATAGCCCCCAAAGGGTGTGGCTAGTCCAGTTGGTTCATTTAGCAGAGCTTGTTTGAAAGAATAAATCAGCAGCTTCCAGGCACAAAGGAAAGTTCCTGACATTCTTATGTAATAATTCGTTTATGAATTATTGTGCAATAAGAAATTATGAAATGGACAGTTTCAGAGTAAACTGACTCATGCAGAGAGGTGAGCAGAACTAAGAGAATATTTTATACAATTACATTATTGAAAAAAACATCTTTGATGGGGCAGCTAGGTGGCGCAGTGGATAAAGCACCAGCCCTAGAGCCAGGAGTACATGGGTTCAAATCTGGTCTCAGACACTTAATAATTACCTAGCTGTGTGGCCTTGGGCAAGCCACTTAACCCCATTTGCCTTGAAAAAACCTAAAAATAAAATCTTTGAAAGACTTTCAAACTGATCAGTAAAATGCTAAATAATGAATGAATAAGACTGAAAATGAGAAGTGTCCCTCATCTGCTCTCACAGAGGTGATGAACTTAAAATGCAGACTGAAAATCACATTTTTGGGGTGGCTAGGTGGCGTAGTGGATAAAGCACAGGCCTTGGAGTCAGAAGTACCTGGGTTCAAATCCAGTCTCAGACACTTTATAATTACCTAGCTGTGTGGCCTTGGGCAAGCCACTTAACCCCATTTGCCTTGCAAAAAAAAAAAAAACCTAAAAAAAATCACATTTTTTTAGTGGGCGAGGTGACTAAATTTGGGAATTTGTTTTACTCACCCCTATATATTATGATTAGGTTTTTTGTTGTTGTTGAATTATGACTGAGGCAAAGGGAGAAACTGATTTTAAAAACCTTTGAATAATTATTTTATTAAAGAAAGGGAAAGATCATGAATAGATAGAACTTCTGAATGGGCAGCCATTTGACATTCTACTGTGGGAAGGCAATTGGAAGGAGATGGTTGGAAGAGGTATGATCCACTCATCCAGGTTTCTCTTTATCCTGGACTTTGGGAATAGCATCTCATCTGTTGGGACCTCCTATTCAGATTTTGTGGGAAGATATCCCTTCTTGGGAACTCTATTAGTTGAGAAAGGATACCAAGGATCTCAAACCTAGGAGTGTCAGGTTAAGGCTCTTCTCAAATAGCTTAGGTGAAAAGAGTAACTCTTTTTATCTGGGAGAATAGTGGGATGCAGACTCCAGCAGTTCCAGAGCAAGTCAAATCAATCAAAGGCCTTTGAACTGGACTCTGCAGAAGAGGCAGATCCAACTGAGAGAAAACTGAGAGACCCTGAAGGTCTGTCTTAAGAACTTTGAAACAGTGTGCAACATGGGAGATATAGGCACAGATCCATCCTACATGATGCACCCTCATCAGAGATAGATGGTACTGTATTCTATGAGCAAAGCAGAATTGCAGTAGCTCAAAAGAAATGTGAGATGCACAAATTTAAAGAGCCCACCCCAGGTATTCACATGGACTATTTTTATCCCACCTGTGAGAGAACCTACTGAGTTTATATTATCTAATCATCCAAAATAGGACACACCACTCCTTGATTTTACCAGAGTAGTTTTGTTTCAGTCTTATTCAATAATGAAAGTCATCACAACCAACTAGTCCCATTTGACTAGAGAACTGAGCAAGATGCTAATTTGGAATTCATTAAAAAATAAATCCAAGAGGTCCTACCCTTAAGGAGCTTAAAGCTAAAGGGGAGACAAATATATAAAACAGAACACACAAGATCAGTAGATGAAGGCATTTTAATGGCACAGTGGATAGAGCACTGGCCCTGGAGTCAGGAAGACCTGAATTCAAATCAAGCTTCAATACTTCATATTACTTAAATGCATGACCTTGGACAACTCAACACTATTGCCTTGTAAAACAATAAAAAAAATTCAATATAGGAGCAACCAGAAGATCATCTAAGAGGCAAAGGTCCTGGCAACCATGGAGACTAGAAAACAAACTCCTGGAACAGATAAGGTTAGACTGGTATTTTCTGAAAATTCATTTTTATTCATGCATTTTGTTTTTATACCATCAAACTTTCCCCTTGATTCTTTTCCCTAAGATTTCCTAGAGACACAGTACATATAACAAAAATGTTTTGAAGATAAAAAGGAATATGAAAAAATAAATCATCAACAATGCTAAAATAAGTCTGGTTGGTCATTGTTAAAAGAAAATTTTCATGTTTGGGCCTTTGATCTAATTAAAGAGGTAAAACTCAGACAGAGAGTAAAAAAAAGTCTATTAAAACAAAAAGGCAGAAAAGTGCTAGTGGATTAGTCACTGGGACCAAGTTGGGAACTGCTTTTATAGACAATTTTTCATAATAATAGCAGCTGATAAGAACAGTTTCCAAAAGGGTATGGGCATTGTCTCACCTCCACCCCATCACCCTAGTCAAAGGAAAATGAGATTAGAGGTTAAAAGGATGAGAGGAAAGTGGATGTAACTAGGGTTTATTATCAGGGGATGGGATCACAGTAGTGTTACAGACTGACACATCTCTGAACAATACTGGAAGACAAACAAGACTGGAGGCAATGAGGTCACTAGATCTAAATCTACAAAAATTTCAATACTAAGAATCAGAGGTTGGGATAGAGACTCAAGTTCATTGTCACATACAAAGACTGAAAGGTGATAAGAAATAATAGAAGAAAAAAAGAAATTGAAGGAATTAGAACAGGGAAGGAAGAAGCAAAACTTTCACTCTTTGCAGATGACATAATGGCATACCCAGAGAATCCTAAAAATTCATCTAAAAAACTACTAGAAGTTAATAGAAACTTTAACAAAGTTGCAGAATATAAAATAAACCCTCATAAATCCTCAGCATTTCTATATATATATATATATATGTATATATATAATATATGTATATATTACTAGCAAGATACAGCAGCAAGAGCTAGAAAGAGAAATCCCATTCAAAGTAACTTCAGACAATATAAAATACTCTCAGAAACTCTACAAAAACCATTACAAAACACTTCTCAGACAAATAAAATCAGATTTAAATAACTGTGCAAATATCAACTGTTCATGGATAGACCGAGCTAATATAATAAAAATGACAATTCTACCTAAATTAAACTACTTATTTAGTGCCCTACCAATCAAAATTCCAAAAAATTACTTGATTTAGAAAAAATTATAAGTAAATTCATATGAGAAATAAAAAGTCAAAAATTTCCATGAATTTAATAAAAAAAGTACAAAAGAAGATGACTTAGCTCTACCAGATCTAAAATTATATTATTAAAGCATCAGTCATCAAAACTGTCTGGTATTAGTTAAGAAATAAAGTGGTGGATCAGTGGACTAGACTAGTTGCAAAAGAGATAGCAGGAAATGATTATAGTAATCTGCTGTTTGATAAACCCAGAGTCCAGCTTCTGGGATAAAAACTCTCTCTTGATAAAAACTTGGGAAAATTGGAAGTTAGTATGGCAGAAACTTGGATTAGACCAACATCTCACATTCCATATCAAGACAAGAGCAAAATGGGTACATGATCTCGACATAAAAGACAATATTATAAGCAAACTAGGAGATCAAGGAATAGTTTACCTGTCAGATCTGTGGAAAGGGAAGCAGTTTATGACTAAGGAAGAGATGCAGAACATCATTAAAAACTAGATAATTTTGATTACATTAAATTCAAAAGCTTTTGCACAAACAATACCACTGTAACCAAGATCAAAAGAAATGTAGTAAATTGGGAAACAATTTTTACAACTAGTATTTCTGACAAAGCACTCATTTCTAAAATATATAGAAAACTGAGTCAAATTTATAAAACAAGCAAATCATTCACCAATTGACAAATGGTCAAAGGATATGCACAGGCAATTTACAGATGAGGAAATCAAAGTGATCCATAGTTATATGAAAAAATGCTCTAAATCATTACTGATTGGAAAAATGCAAATTAAAGCATTTCTGTGGTACCACCTCACACCTCTCAGATTGGCCAATATATCCAGAAAGGACAATGATTAATGTTGGAAAGGATTTGGGAAATCTAGGATACTGATGCATTGTTGGTGGAGCTGTGAACTCATCCAACCTTTCTGTAGAGGGATCTGGAATTACACCCAAAGGGCAATAAAAATTGCATACCATTTGATCCAGCAATGCCACTACTGGGGCTATACCCTGAAGAGATCATGAAAAAGGGTAAAAGAATCACTTGTGTAAAAATATTCATAGCGGCCCTATTTGTGGTGGCAAAGAATTGGAAATTGAGTGAATATCCATCAATTTGGGAATGGCTGAACAAATTGAGGTCTATGTATGTGATGGAACACTATTGTTCTATTAGAAACCAGGAGGGATGGGAATTCAGGGAAACCTGGAGGGATTTGCATGAACTGATGCTGAGTGAGATGAGCAGAACCAGAACACTATACACCCTAACAGCAACATGGGGGTGATGATGGACTTAATGGACTTGCTCATTCCATCAGTGCAACAATCAGGGACAATTTTGGGGCATCTGCGATGGAGAATACCATCTGTATCCAAAGAAAGAACTGTGGAGTTTGAACAAAGACCAAAGACTATTACCTTTCTTATTATATCATTTTGCTGTCTCTTACATTTTATTTTTTCCTTAAGGATATGGTTTTTCTCTCAACACATTCAATTTCATTCAATCAATGGAAACAATGTAAAGATTATCAGATTGCTTTCTGTGGGGGATGGGGAGGGAAGTGAGATGGGGAAAATGGTAAAACTCAAAAAACAATGAAAAAAAGCTGATAAAAAGTCAAGGTATGACATGTTTTAACTTCTGAAACAATTTTGGTTGGATTCTGGTTCTATTAGGGAACCAAGAGTCACTTGAACTTGAGAGCAACAAGATTGGACATTTTAGAAATAAACCCTTTGGAAGCTGAGTAGAGACTGTATTTTCTAGGAAAGAGATAGGAGCCAGGGAAATCAGCAATTCAATCTGGTCCCATTCTTCCTTCCTAGCTCCCTCTCTTCCATATAATGCTGGAGTCTTTATTAAGTACCTGTTGTATGCAAAGCTCAGTGCTACTGACTGGTGAAACCAAGTAGAGATTGAGCAAACAAGGACTGAAAGGGAAACTGGATTTGGGTAAGAATAACTGAGAACAGAGAGAATTTAAGAATTCATAATAAATACAGCAAGGATGGGCTGGTCACTGCACAAGAACAGACATATATGACAGGACTAGCACTTCTAGGGAAGATTAGACCAGTCTGGTCAGGTAATGTCAGCAGAAGAGGCAGGGTCCACAAATCTTAGCTTCTTTCCAAGGCAGTAATTATGGGCCAAAGAACAGGAAACCAGAAGACTGCAGATTTTGGATGAACTCCCCTATAAGCAGGACTGAGAAAAACAGGATACTGAGTCAACTTAGCTTTTAAGAGGCAAAAGAAAATCAGAAGACTGTCCTTGCCTTATAGGAACTCCCCGTCTAATGGACACGGCAACAGGCAAACAACTATGGGCAAGCAAACCTAGATGGGATGAAAGAAAAATCAAGAAAGAGAAGATACTAGTCATGGGAAGGATAGAGGATGGATTTTTGAAGAAAGAGATGTTTTATCTGAAGGAAGAGGCAAAGAAGAGGAGGGAGAACATTCCATGTGGGCAGGAGAGCCTCTCCAGATCCAATCTGGTGCAGTGAAAATACCCAGAAAATGGAAATAAAGAGTTTTGCTTGAGGAACTGAAAGGAGGCCAGTGTTACTGTAACAAAGTGTAGGGTGGGCACACCAGGCATAAGAAGATTGTAAAGATGGTGAGGAGGACAAAGATTCAGAAGTTTAAGCAGATTTTAACCACAGCCACCAAGTTAATTTGAGTGAACCCATGATTGCCCAGCCCCAGTTTCCAGTTCTACATGTCAGCCTTCTCAATTCTAACATAGAATGACAGTGTATATAAGAAAGGGCTGTTACATGTATTTTAATCCCCTTTCAGAAATGTATATCTAGCAGGATTATAAACTAGATGATACTATTTCATCCTCATTTAGAAATATACACTAATCAGGACTGTCTTCTCTTATTATTCAACTATATAGTTAAACTCTCCTGCAAAGAACGTAACTCTGGTGGGTTGGTAAATGGTAAATGGTAAAAGGATGTTTGTCTGAAAGACTATTTCATGAGAACTCATGCAAGACAAGTGCTCCCAGAGAAGTTAGAAGTAGTCTTACAAGGATACCCTCAAGGTCTCTTTGAAGAATTTTGGGATTGGTTGTGGGACTTGGGGGACACTAGCACAGAATCATTCAGCATGACTTGTCCTCACCAAGGAAGGCAATGTGCTCTTTGAACAAAACAGCATTACAATAACTCGAAAGAAATTTGATATGATCGAATTTAAAGCCAGCCCTCTTCCAAGTGTTCATTTAGATATGGGGGCAAGGGCATACTGTTGCTTGATATGTGACAGAGACATCTGAGATCATGGTGGACTGATTCACTATCACAAGACATACTATACATTGACTCTGACATAGTGATATCCTTTTGATCCTCTTTGACTATACGACTGCCGCCTATAAACAACACATGGTTTGAATTTTGTGCCTGATAATACTATCTGCCTTTTTGGCCTAATTTCCCTGAGCTTGTCTGGTTCACAGGGCAAAGTCCTAAACATGATTTTCTTCAAATACTACCAAATAGAGCATTTGATCCTGATGGTGATGGGGAGTCATGCATATTTGAGTAGTGGGCTGATATAGTCGGATCCATATGGTCTAGATCACTTTGACAGCTAAGTAGGCTGGAGTAGGAAGAGACTTGAGACAGCAAGATCATTCAACAGTTTATTCTAATAGCTACTGTAATAGTCCAAATATCAGGTAATGAGAGGCTTCACCAAAGAGGTTGCAGTGACAGAGGAGAAAAGGGGGCACATGAGAGAGATGTTACAAAAGCATTTGACTACTTATCTGTATATGGGGGCTAAAAGAGAGTCTAGAGTTGCAAATGATTCCTACATTTGAAAGATGGTAGTCCAGATAATAATAATAATAATGTAGAAATTTGAAAGTGCAGTGGTATGGGGGGGGGCATATACTGAGTTCAGTTTTGGACAAACTGAATTTTAGATAAGCAGAACCAGGAAAATAAATTATACTGTAATACCAACATTGTCAAAACAAATCGTAGAAAACAGATCAGGCATGCTTTGAGAGATTCTTCGTAAACATGTTACTACCTCCAAATTGAGAAGGAAGGGACTGATGTGAAGAATGAGACACATTTTTGGTCATATCCAGTCGAGAATCTTCAACTTTATTGTGTTCATCTGTTACAAAGATGTTATTTTTGTTTTCCTTTCAGAGGGAGGGCATAAACTAAAAAAATAGATTCCTGGTAATTAAAAAAAGGCTAAAGAGCAAAGAAATTGGACAAGAATAGGAGGAAGGTTCATTTTTGAGTGGCCAGAAAAGTATCACATTTTTTTTTTAGCTTTTTGCAAGGCAAATGGGGTTAAGTGTCTGAGCTGGATTTGAACTCAGATACTCCTGACTTCAGGACCAGTGCTCTATCCACTGCTCTACCTAGCCACCCCCCCCAGAAAAAAATATATTATTGCCAATGGTCAATCTCATGGCTATATCAGACCATGCAAGCGAACATAGTCTTAGTCCATTTTTATTCGATGGATTGGCTTCCTATGAACTCAGGTAATTCAATTTTAACATTCAACTTTTTGAAAATAGGACTTGTGTCTCTAAATCCTGGTTGTTAAGTTTGGAATTATCATAAAGTCACTGCATGGCAGAGATAGACCCATAATATAAGAATAGTTTCCAAAGGGCTTCATGGAACTAATAGGACTTGGGTCAAAGAAACCACTTTTTTCCCTTTTGGAAACCACAAGATCATTGTGGTGATGCTTAGGGAGACATTACATCAGTTCCTATTTTACTTTCTCAACAGAAGTAGGAAAGGAGTAGCCAAGATAGTGATGGGACTAGGAGATTGGATGGGAAGAGAAAACCCAGTTCTGCAGCTCTCTCTGTCCAGTGAAAATTCAGGAAAAGAATCCTGAGGACAGATCTCTGAGAGATATGGTTGAATCACACTGCAAAAGAGTAGAGGGACTAGGGAGTTTGTCTAAGGTCAGGGAATCTTGGAGCCTCCAGTTATCAGAGAGTGACTCTGAAAAGGTCTCAAGAAGGCATTCCTATCTACATTTAGAGAATGTGCCACTTAAGTTCCAAGAAATTTCTTTTATTAAATATGAACCTAGTATTCTCCATCAGGACTGGTTTTATAAGCTCAGGATTGGCCCAATCTGCATAAAAATCTGTCTCAAAAATGTCAGCATATCAAAAAAAATAGAAATTCACATCATCAGAATTGAAGATACCTTTTGTGGCTAACATAATAAAATATGGCCATGGGGCCATGATGTCAGAAAATAGGCAGCAATATAGCTGAACTCTTGTCAAATTCCCCCTTAAAAAAACTTTAAAATCAAATTTTGGAGTGGTAGAATCAACAAGAGATCAGAGTGAGTCAATTTTATCAGCCAATTTTATCAACCATCTAAAAAATCATTATAGCAGATATTTTTTGTGATGGCTATGAACTGGAAATCAAAGAACTATCCATCAATTGGAGAATGTCTAAACAAGCTGTGGTATGTGATTGTGATGGAACATTATTGTGTTACAAGATGATTTCAGAAAAACCTGGAAATACATGGATTGAATCAAAATGAAGTGACTAGAATCAGGAGAGCATTATACACAATAACAGCAATATTGTAGGTTGAAGCACCATGAATGGCAGCTCTTCTCAGCAATACAAAGATCCAAGACAACTCCCAAAATAACTCATGTTATCTGCCTCCAGAAGAAAGAACTGATGGAATCTGAAAGCAGACTGAAGTATATTACTTTCCCCTTCCTTTCTTCCTTCCTCCCTCCCTCCCTCCCTCCCTCCCTCCCTTCCTTCCTCCCTTCCTTCCTTCCTTCCTTCCTTCCTTCCTTCCTTCCTTCCTTCCTTCCTTCCTTCCTTCCTTCCTTCCTTCCTTCCTTCCTTCCTTCCTTCCTTCCTCCTTTTCTCTTTGAACCAAATACTTAATATATAAATGTTTTTCTTGATTACATCTGTTATCAAGTTATATTGTTATATTGGATTTCCTATCATCTCAGGGAGAATGCAGGGAGAGGGATAGAAGGATAGATTTTTTAAAAATTGCTTTAATATGTAATTGGGGGCAAATAAAATATTATAAAAAAGCAGAATATGTCAAATGGAGAAAGAGGTACAAAATATCATTAAAATATTTTTCATTATAATTAGGAAATTGTAAGTTATTAACTCTATGATACATAAGGAAGAAGTACAACACAATTAAAAGAATGAAAGAAAAAAAGGTGAAATATCACATTGGAAACCAAATAATCTAGAAAACAGATAAAAATATATAATTGAAGAATCATTAGATTACCTGAGCTAAACAAAAGAAAACAAAAATTTAGATACTGTATTTGAAGAAATTGTAAAGAAAAACTGACCTCGTATCTTAGACCCAGAGAGTAAAATAGGAATTGAAAGAATCCCCCAATCACTTTCTGAAGGAGATTCTCAAATAAAAATTTTCTAGAAATATTACAGTCAAAATTCAGAGCTCCCAGGTCAAGCAGAAAATATTACAAACAGCCAAAAATAATTCAAATATTGTGGTTACACTAAAGATCTAATGATAGCAGGAACTTTTGACTTAGAAGATAATATTAAAGAAAGCAAAGGAAAGACAATGGAGAATCACCTACTCAATAAAACTGAGTATACTCCTTTGGGAAAAAATTAATGTTTACTGAATTGCAAAACTTTCAAACATTCCAGATGAAAAGCCCAGAGGTGAATAGAAAATTTGACATTCAAACATAAAACTCAAGAGAATCATAAATAAAAGGTAAACATGAAAAAGAAATCATAAGGACTTTATTATATGGGGAGATGATGATCTATTTCTTAAATAACTTTATTATTAGTGAGCAATTAGGAGTCTACATAATATTTGTCTTCATTTTCAAAGAAGATCATGACATCAGGGAGTTGCTGCCATGACAAGCATGTGAGCTGGATTTGATTGAGGGGAGCTGTGCTAAGTCCCCAGCCTCACTTTCTCCTCCAGAGCCATCTGGGTCCAATGACCAGATATGAATCAGGATGACTGGAGATGGCCCTGTATGAGAGGTAATCAGAGTTAAGTAACTTGCCCAAGGTCATACAGCTAGTAAGTGGCAAGTGTCTGAGATTGGATATGAACTCTGGTCCTCCTGACTCCAAGGCTAGTGATTTATCCATTATGCCACCTAGCCACCTAGAAGAAGTCTATATAGATAGAAACAAGAGGATAACGTTATTATATTGGGATGATCTAAGAAATGAATGGTGAGAGAGGGATGCACTGGGAAAATGGGGAATTGAAGGGTAGATTTTCTCATATATAAGATGTGACAAAAGAGAACTTTTATAGTAAAAGGGGAAATGGGTGGTAATGGCAGGCAATGTTTGAATCTCATTCAGATCAGAATTGGTTAAAAGAGGAAAGGAAATACACATATATCTTATATATATGTATATATATATACATATATATATATATATGTGTATGTGTGTGTGTGTGTATTCCTTTTTATCCAATAGGAAACAGGAGGGAAATGACATAAGATATATTGAATGGAAATGATAAATGAATGGGTGGATTAAGGGGAGCAATGGATAGTAGCAACATAGACTTTTGAGGACCATCATGATAAAAAAGAGAGAGTAAGAAGGATATAGAAGAAAATAGTATGTAATGGAAAATATAGTAATTTAGTATAAATGTGAATGGGAGAAGAAATGGACAATGAGAAGCAGAAACAAACAGTAGAATGGAATAGAAAATAGAATCCAATAATATGTTATTTGTAAGTTTGTAAGCTTATAAAAAACAAACTTTAAATAGGAAGATATGTCGAGTTCAAAGGAAAGGATGAAGTAGAATCTATTATATTTCAAGTCAAGTGAAAAAGTGGTATAAGACTGATCTGCATTAAATTTCTGCCAGACTGATTTCCAGCTTTCCCAACATTTTTTTTTTTACCAAATAATGAATTTTCTTCCTCAGGAATTTTCTTTAAATTTGTCAAATGCAAGATTATTATAGTCAACTCTGTTTCACTAATCTGCTTTTCTCTTTCTTAGCCATTGTCAGGTAGTTTAATAATTCCTGCCTTATAACATAGTTTAATATCTAATAAATCTAATTCTCCTTACTTTATATTTTTCACTAGCTCCTTTGATGTTCTTGAAATATTTTTTCCTTTCAGGTAAATTTTATTATTTTTCCTAATTCAATAAACTATTTTTGGCAATTTAATTTGAATGGCATTGAGTATATAAATTAGTTTAGGTAAAATTATCATTTTAATCATATCTCTCCTATCTACCCATAAATAATTTCTCCAATTATTTACAAAATTTGATTTATTTATACAAAAAGTCTTTTTCCATATTTTTCATATAGTTTTTTTTATTTTAGTATGTGTATTCTCCATTATTTTCTGCTGTTAAGCTTGTCCTTCATTCTCAAAGAAGATCATGACACTGGGGAGGCAAGCCATGAGAAGCAAGTGGATTGGATTTGAGTGAGGGGGGCTTTGCTAAATCACAATCTCACTTTCTCCTCCAAGAGCCATCTGGGTCCAGTGGCCAAACATCAGAATGACTGAAGATTGCTCTAGATGTGAGACAATCAGGGTTAAGTGACTTTGCCAAAGTCACACAGCAAATAAGTGTGAAGTGTCAGACTGGATTACAATCCAATCCTCTTGACTCCAAGGTCAGTGGTCTATTCATTGCACCACCTAGCAAGCTGTGTAGTGCAGTTTTAAATGGAGTATCACTGATTATCTCTTCTTTTAGGTTTTTATTTATGATATATAGCAATGCTGATGATTTATATGAATTTACCTTATGTCATGCTACTTTTGCTAAAATTTTAATTGTTTCAACTAACTTTTTAGTTGAGTCTTTGAGATTTTCTGAGTAAATCACAAAAAAACAGATAGTTTTATTTCCTTATTCCCTATTCTGAATTCTATCTTTTCCCTCATGTTATGCTAGGATTTTTGATCAATATTGAATAATATCTATTATTAAAATTAATAACTTGAATTTTGTAAAAAAGAAAGATGGGGTAGCAATCATTGGGGCAGTTAGGTACTAGGTTTGAAATTAGGAAGACTTGTCTTCAAAATTTGGTCTCAGACATTGACTGTATGACCCTCAGCAAATCACAGTCCTATTTGCCTCAGTTCTTCATCTATGAAATAAGCTAGAGAAGGAAATGGCAAACCACGCTAGTATCTTTGCCAAGAAAACCCCAAATATGTTCATGAAGATTCAGACATGACTGAAGTGCTTAAACAATAACAATTGCAATTAGAATTTCAGCACTCTAATTAAAAGAGACAATCAGGGAAACTTATAATAATGCTTGTCCTTTATTTCTCAAGAAGACTATGACATCAGGGAAATGATACCATGACAAGCACATGAATTGGATTTGAGTGAGGGAGTACTATGCTAAGTCATTAGCCTCACTTTCTCCTCCAGAGCCATCGGGTCACCAATCTAGTGACCAGATATGAATCAGGATGTGTGGAGATAGTCCTGGATGCAAGATGGTGAGGGTTAAGTGACTTGCCCATGTTCATACAGCTAGTAAGAGTCTGAGGCCAAATTTGAACTCAGGTCCTACTGACTTCAGGTAGTGCTCTACCCATTGTGCCATCTAGCTGTCCCAGGAAAACTATTCTTTGGTGAAAAGACATCACAGTCAATGAAATAATAACAATCGATTATGTAACAGGCTTCTCTGATAAAGGTTTCATCTCAAATGGAAGGGCACTGAGCTATATATTTTTTGAGATACTCTAATTAAAAAGTCAAAGGGTTAGAGTTTTCAGAAGAATAAATCAAATATATTATCGTATTTTTAAAAAGTTTTAAATAACTGTTGATTAAATAATTACAAATTGAAACAAGTTTGAGGTACCTTTTCACTCCAATCAGAAATGCTAAATACTAGAGGGAATGTTTGATATTTTGTCTTTCATTGTCAGAGAAGACCATGACAACAAGGAGGTGATGCCATGACAAGCATATGAGTAATGGGGTGCTGAACTAAGTCACCACCCTCACTTTCTCCTCCAGATCCATTTGGGGCCACTCACCAGATATGAATCAGGATGACTGGAGATGGGTAATTACTGGGTAATCAGAGTTAAGTGACTTGCCCAGGGTCACAAAGCTTGTAAGAGACAAGTGTCTGAGGCTGGATTTGAACTCCCATCCACCTGAATCCAAGGCCAGTGCTTTATCCACTGTACCACCTAGCTAAGGATGAGAGAAAATAGTTACACTAATAAACAACTGGTGAAATAATGAAATGATCTAACCATTCTGTAGGGCAATTATGCCCCGAAGGTTATAAAGCTGTGAATATCCATTCAACAAACAACATTACTCCTAGGGTTGAACCCCAAAGAAACCAGAAGAAAAGGGCCTATGTGTAGCAAAAATATATAGTAGCTCTTTAGTGCTGGCAAAGACTTGAAAACTGAAGTGATGCTAATCAATTGAAAAGACTGTGGCATAAAATTGTGCTAGAGTACTATTGTGTTATAAGATAGGACAAAAGAGATAGTCCTGAGAAAAACAATGACAAGGACAATATGAACTGATGCAAAGTGAAATGAGAAGCTCTGGGAGATCATTGTGCACACTAACAACGATGTGGTGATGATGGTCATCTGTGGAACGCTTGTCTACTCTGATCGACACCGTGATCCAAGCCAATTTCAAAGGACTCACAATGAAAAAATGCTAGACACCTCCAGACAGAACTGATGGAATTTGAGGGAAGGTTGAAGTGTTTTCCCTCACTTTTTTGTCTTTTTTTGAAATATGTTTAGCATGGAAATCTATTTTGTAAGATTTCACAAATATTGTTAAAATTAAAAAGAATAAAACGTAGCATTAATGTCATATTTGAATGTATAAAGTATTTTACACAGAAAGTCTATGAGCCCCATAGGAAAAAAAACAAATAAACTATGAGGTGTGCCATAAAGGTATTATAACCACTTTTCAGCTAAGAAAAAAAAAAACATTTAGATTTCAAGTGCCTTTTTTTTTTTAGGTTTTTACAAGGCAAATGGGGTTAAGTGGCTTGCCCAAGGCCACACAGCTAGGTCATTATTAAGTGTCTCAGGCTGGATTTGAACTCAGGTACTCCTGATTCCAGGGCCGGTGCTATATCCACTGCGCCACCTAGCCACCCCTCAAGTGACTTTTAAAGAATCAAACAGCTAATAAAATTCACAAATGTGACTGGACACTGGCATTTAGCTGACTAGTTCCAGTATTCTTTACACTACATTTTTTTTTTTTGTCTTTTATCCTTCTCATCCAAACCATATTCAACAAAGAATCCCCTCTAATATCAGGTTCAGGAAATACTCCCTCAGTTTTTGTTGGAAGATTTCAAATGAAGGGGAGCCCAAATCTCCCAGATCAGATCTATAATTTTAGAGAACTCCAGTTATTACTGTGACCATAGTCCCAAAGTTCATTTGTGTGATACTCTCTCCTTTTTTGGTGGAGATCAATGCTCCATGACAGAATCAGGGGTGGTACAGAATTGGTAAGTATGGGAGAAAGGAAAATTCTTCAGTTTTCTTCAAATCTCTGAGTCTTTTAGAACATTTGGCACTTTGGACTTCTAGTTTTAAGAGAGAAGATGGACAGTACCAAACCCATTTCAGTGACAGAAGGAAGAGACTGTGAAGAAGCCAATAGGTGAGGAGCTAACATATTCCTTACTTGCTGTATCTGAGACTTCAGTAATCCTACTCTCTCAGCTGGGTTGAGTTGCCTTGTTCCCTCTGGTAAAACATCTCGTATATATTTTGGTATTTATTCTTGTATATTCTCACATTTTCTCTGATTTTTTTGTTTTGCTATCAAATTGGATGAATGTATTTCTTTCATATTCTTAAATATGTTCATTTTTAATCAGCATTTGGTGAGAAAGGATTCAAATCTTGAATTTAAAGCAGTGTCCTCTTTTCCCCCAATTAATGAACCATCAATGAGACTCAGGATTGAATGTGAAAATAACATCTCCTAGGGTAACAATATTAGAAGAGTGACATCTGCTGACCCCAGATTTATCTTTCCTTCTTGGTAGAAATTGGGGAATGGTGGAAAGGAGAAAAGGTTAGAACTGATGTCTATTCAGTCTCCATTGGAACCATATATACAACCCACCCCATCTCTCCTCCCCCAACAGACTACATGTTGGGTATAACCATTGCCACATAAGAAAGCTTTTGTAGTTAATTTTTATTTTATACTTAATAAAGTTTTTATATTCAATGAAAATAATAGGCTAAAAAATACATCTATGACTTTAGGGACATTCCAGGTCAAAAATAAAAATTTCAATGAACTGGATAGTTTCTTTTCTCAGCATGTCCATCTTCTGAGTAACCTCAGAATGGTCATTGAGGGAACAACCTATGGTTGAAAAAGAAACTTCCCGAGATGTTGGGGGGAGATAGAAGTTCTAGGCCTATTTTTTCCTCATTTTTGTCTATTTCCTATAAGTTAGATATTGTAGTAACCCAAGCAACTACATTCATTGAACAGACTAAGACTTCTCAGATTGAGTGCAGAAATTCCAAATATGGGTTGGGTCAAGTAATATGTTTTTCCATAATGTTAATCATTTTGAATAATATTCCATCATCCCATTATCTAAATTCAGAGCCTAGACAGTTTGTTTTCTAATAGCCTCATGAATTCATGCTAATAGGTATCTGATAGGATCTCTGTCAGGTGGCACCACCTGGTGGATAATTCACAAATTCCAGGCTTTTTCTGGAAATGTTCTATAGTGGCAACTTGCTTTGTCCTAGCTTAAAGAGGCAATAAACAAGTCAATTTGGGCTGCTTCCAGCCCTGAGAAAGGTCACATTGGGGAGAGTTTCTGAACATCACTAACAAAATGAATCTCAGTTGAAAAGGAATTGCCCAACAAAAGTGGACATTTTTTAAAAAATTGTAATGTAATTGTAATTGTAATTTTTTTTTCTCAGCACATTCAATTTTGATCTATGCACATCATGGAAACAAATCTAAAGACTATATTAGATTGTCTTCTGAAGATAATTGCTTTCTGTTGGGGGAGGGGAGAAGAAAGCAGGGTAGGGGAAAATTGTAAAATTCAAAATCTTTCAAAAATATTGGTATTTACTACCATTGTATGTAACTGGAAAAATATTTATGTAATTAAAAAAGTACCTTATAGAACATCCAAACAAACAAAAAAGAAAATAATGGGTCTAGGAGGAGTTCTACTCTGAAAGGTGAAGTCACAGTATTAAATAATAAAACTGAGAAGAGTTCCACTCTGGGAGAAGGTCCAAAGAATAAGATGAGGTGGTTAGGCTGGGAAAGAGGGGTGAGGGCAAGAAACAGAAAGAATAAACCATTACTCAGGAGATTTTAAGATAATAAAGAAAAATTAGGAATTAGAAGAGATAACCACTATAAAGTGACTTAGAAACCATCTAGTCCAAGTTTCATTTTTCAGAGTAGGAAATGAAAGCTCAAACAAGTCAAGTAGACAGAAAACACAGGACAGGTTACTGATGCTTCACAAGAAAAGAATAAGACACCTTTTTAAAAAATTCAAATTAAAGGCCTTTGTTTAAACTCCACAGTTCTTTCTCTGGATACAGATGGCACTATCCATCGCAGATCCCCTAAAATTGTCCCTGATTGTTGCACTGATGGCATGAGCAAGTCCATTAAAGTTGATCATCATTCCCATGTTGCTGTGAGGGTGTACAATGTTCTTCTGGTTCTGCTCATCTCACTCAGCATCAGTTCATGCAAATCCCTCCAGGCTTCTCTGAATTCTCATCCCTCTTGGTTTCTAATAGAACAATAGTGTTCCGTGACAGACATATACCACAGTTTGTCCAGCCATTCCTCAATTGATGGACATTCACTTATTTCCATTTTTTTTTTGCCACAACAAACAGAACTTCTATGAATAATTTTGTACAAGTGATATTTTAATCCTTTTTCATGATCTCTTAAGGGTTGTATTTCAGAAGTGGAATTGCTGGATCAAAGGATATGCACATTTTTATTGCCTTTTAGGGGTAACTCCAAATTGCTTTCCAGAAAGTTTGGATGAGTCACAGCTCCACCGATAAGAAAAGGATAGTGTTACCTGAAAGCCCCTCTGTTGTCCTGTCTCCAGCATGTTTCACTGTTGGGATGAGAGATGGGAGGGCAGGTTTCTTTTTTGTGTTTTCCATCCCCATCAATGGATACAATAGAAAAGACTCAGTTTTCCAGCAATGTTAAAATGAATTAAAAGATGAAAAGTAGAAACCAGAATGATAGACCAAGAAGGTGAGGAAACCTCCCTGACTCCATTTTTTCAAGAAAGGTTAAGCATATCAATATACTGGGTTTTTTTGGTGGGCTAGTAGGCAAAGGGGAGTCATTTTTGAGTAACAAGATTTTCCTTAGATCTACATTTTTCTATGGTCCTCAATCTGCCTCAATTATATTCCATGAGGAATATGAGGAGCCAGCACTTCCTGCTCTGATCAGTTGCCCAAATTAAATTTTATTTTTAATATACAATTATAAAGAAAGGAATAAAACTTACAGAGCATGGAAGAGTCAGGGATGGTACTTACAGGTCCAAGGACCAGCATTATTTGAGAATATGTCTCATTTTCCTTGGTTCTGAGGGGTCATGGGTCAGATCCTAGAGCTGATTCTTTCTCGTGTCTTGTTGCACAAATGATGACCCTCAAGCCTATTGGATGGAGATAAGAATGGACCGAAGAGCCTCCTCTTGGATCTCTCTAACCTCTCCATCATGTGAGACTCATTAAGAAAAAAACTTAGGGGCAGCTAGATGGTGCAGTGAATAGACTGTCAACACTGGAGTTGGGAGAACCTGAGTTCAAATCTGCCCTCAGACACTTAATAATTACCTAACTATGTGACCTTGGGCAAGTTGCTTAATCCCATTGCCTTGTAACCCCTTCCCCCCACCCCAAAAAAGAAAGAGAAACTTTCTATTTCCTTTTAGATACAAAAGGTAGCACTTAGCCCAAACATCTGTCTCCAGTTAAGAAACACTAATGGTCATTTGCTAGTAGTACATTCAGCTTTTGCATTATACCTTCCAGAGGAGCCAAAATGAAAAGCAACCATTTTCCTCCTACCTGTTTTCCCCATGATCTTTAAGAGTCTACCACAGATCTCTTCCCTTTTTCTTAGTGTATTAGAGTCCCAAGCATTTCCATGATCTGTTATCTCTGATTTTTTTGTTCTTTGGGAGTTTTTTGGAAAGTGACTCATTGCTTATAACTCATTTGAGAATGGGAATGGTGCTAGGTCCTGATGAAATTATCTGTATACAGAATATTTATTCCCATTACAAATAATATTTAATAGATACTTCTTAGAATTTTGAGAAAAATTCCACTGATTCAATTTTGATAATGGGTATTGTATTTTGTCAAAAACTTTTTTCTGTAACTTTTAAGATAACCTCATGATTTTTTAAATTGATATGTAAAGTATGTCTTCCTGCTGGTTTAGATGGTAGTATGAAGAAAATCTGATGAACCACAAAGATTTATTTTATATTTTCAACTTTGCTAAACTATTCATTATTTTAGCTAGTTTTTAGTTGGTTGTCCAAAATATCTAAGTATATAATAAGATTATTTTCAGAGTGATAGTTTTATTTCTTCCTTGCACATTTTTATTTCTTCAATTTCTTTTTATTTTATTTCAAAAGAATAACTTTTTAATGCAATATCAAATATTTCTAGTGATAATAGACATCTTTGCTTCTCCTCTAATCTTATTGTGAAGGCTTCATGTTTATCCCCATTACAACTAATGTGCGATATTGGTTTTAGATAGATACTACTTATCACTTTAAGAAAGGCTCAGTGGAGCCAAGATGGCGGCGTGAATCTAGCATACTTCTGAAGTTTTTCCCTATATAATGCTAAATGAAGCCTATGCACACACATTAAAGCTACAGATCTCACCAAAAAAAGTCAAGATCTAAAGAAATTTTCAACTGTAGACATCATGGAGCATCTTTAGTGAAAGTCTGCCTCTTTGGGGGAAAGGGGAAATAAAATCCAGCTAGACAGGAGAGGGGGAAAGCCAGCAGGAGGTTTTTAGTCACATTGCAGTCCATGTCTGGAGAATGTGACAACAGCAGAGATCTCAGCAGCTAGATACCAAGCTAGCAGAGGGAGGGTACTAGTCCCAAACAAAGTCTGAACCCTGAGACATTGGGACAAAAGACAGGACTGAGTTAGAACAAACCACTGTATAGGTAGAACCTGGACAAAAAGGAGGAAATAAACTTCTACAAAGGCTGAATAGGCAACATCTTGACTGATGACAAGCCAGGGATCAGATCCCAGCCCCAGCATAAAGTTTGGGTCTATACTCCCTATACCCCAGAAGCAGAGCTCAAACAATTAAGATGAGGGGAAAAAAAAGTAAAAAAAGAGCTCACTATAGAAAGCTACTATGGAACTAAAGATAACAATGCCATCTCAGAAGAAGAAGAAAGCGATGAAAAATTACTTATAGGGGAAGTCTCAGAGAGGTCTATAAATTGGACTCAAATCCAAAGCTCATGGAAGAGCTTAAAAAAGAATTTAAAAACCAAAGAAGAGAGGAAGGAGAAAAATGAAAAAAAATGAGAGTAATGCAGGAAAATTATGAAAAATTAACCAAAGATATCAATCCCTTTAAAAGTAAAAATAATCAACTGGAAAAAGAATGAAATTCTCCAAAGAACAAAATGGACCAAGTATAAAAGGAATGCAATTCATCTAAAAATAAAATCGAACATTTGAAAAGGAATGCAACTCAGCAAAGAATAAAATTGATTAATCAGAAAGGAAACACAAACGCTGTCTGAAGAAAATAAAACCCTAAAAATTAGAAGTGGTCAAATAGAGACCAATGAAAGTATGACACTACAAGATTCCAATGAAATAAAGTAAAAAGGATGAAAAATTGGAGAAAATACAAAATACCTTTTAGGAAAAACAAACAACCTTGAATATAGATTCAGGAGAGATAATTTACAAATCATTGGGTCACCAGAAAGCCTAGATCAAAAAAAGAACCTGAAATATATCTTTCAGGAAATTATCAGAGAAAATTGTCCAATTCTGCTAGAACAGGAAGACAAAGTAGCCATTGAAAGAATACACAAAATTTCTCCAGGAAGAGACCCCTAGAATAAAAACTCCAAGGGCTATCATACTCAATTTCTAGAATTCTCAAATAAAGGAGAAAATACTGCAATCAGAAAAAGAGAAGCAATTTAAATAAAAAGGAAACATAATCAGACTTATACAGGATTTAACTGTTTCAACTTTGAAGGCCCAGAGGACCTGGAATACCATATTTTGGAAGGCAAAAGACCTTGGATTACTACCAAGACTTTACTACTCTGTAAAATTCAGCATATTATGTCAGGGGAAAAGATGGATGTTCAATAAAATTCTTCCAAAATTTCCTAATAAAAAGATCAGAACTGAACAAAAAATTCAGTCTCCAAATACAAGCCTCAAGATGTGCATAAAAATATAAATGAAAACAGTATATATAAAAAAGCAAATGCTAGTCAAGAACAGCCCTATAAAGGAAGATATTTAACATATGCCTCTTGAGAATTGTGTTTCTCTTAAGATAATTAAACAGATTTGATTTAGAGGATATGGGTATGGTTAGTTCTTGTCTTTCCATTGAAAAGGACCAAGATGACATCACTATGTTTGAGACAAAAAAGTCCAGCTGAAAGACTGGAGTGTTTATTCTAAATTTACTTTAGTTCTGTCTTGCTCATGGTGCTTAGCACTTTCTCTGATGAGGGCATCCTATTCTGGGCTAGTCCTGATCCATGGTCTCCTATAGCTTACAATCAATTGTAAAGTTGTTTTTTAAAATGACTTATTTATTTATTTTTTCATTATTACAATAATTTTGTTGTGAAAGTAAACTTAAACCCTGCTCCCCCCCAAAAGAGATAGAGAAACCTTAAGAGAAATGAAATGAGAAAAAAATGTATTTCAGTCTGTATTTAGGAACCATTAGCTCTGTCTCTGGGATGTGTTGCATTCTTTATCATAAGTTCATCTGGGAAGTTGCTTCATTATTTTTCCCACAGTGACTATAGTTAACTGTATTTTCCTTGATTCTATTCCTCCTCACTCACACTTATTCTATTCTCTCCCTCCCATTCCCCCTCGGAAGTGTGTTGCATCTGACTACCCTCTCCCATGATTTCCCTTTCTCCCCATCATCTGTTCCCCCAATTCCCTCCCATCCCCCCTTTCCTATTCTTCTATTCTCCTTTTTTCCTCTAGGGTAGGATAGATTTCTATACCCTATTAAGTGTATATGTTATTTCCTCTCTGAGCTGTTTTGGATGAGAATGAAGGCTCACTCATTCACCCTCACTTTCCCTCCTTCCACTCTATTGCAAAAGCTTTTTCTTGACTTTTTTTTAGGTTTTTGCAAGGCAAACGGAGTTAAGTGGCTTGCCCAAGGCCATACAGCTAGGTAATTATTAAGTGTCTGAGACTGGATTTGAACCCAGGTACTCCTGACTCCAGGGCTGGTGCTTTATCCACTATGCCACCTAGCTGCCCCTTTTCTTGACTTTTTTAATATGAATATCTTATCCCATTCTACTTCACCTTTCCCTTTCTCCCAGTATTTTCCTTTAACACTCATTGATTCCATGTTTATCCTATATTATACCATTATATTCAGCTACTTCCTGTGCCTAATCTGCATATACTCTTTCTGACTTTAATAAATTAGAAGGTTCATATGAGTTATCGATATCTTCCTCCTATGCAGGAATACACACAGTTCAATATTAAATCCCTCATAATTTGTCCTTCCTGTCCACCTTCTCTATGCTTCACCTGAGTCCTATACTTAGAGATCAAACTTTTTTGTTCAGTTCTGGTCATTTCAATAGGAAAGTCTGAAAGTCTTCTGTTTTACTGAATGTCTATCTTTTCTCCTAAAAGAGAATGTTTAGTTTTTACTGGGTAGTTGATTCTCAGATATAATCCAAACGTTTTTGCCTTCTGGAACATCACAATCCAAGTCTTACAAACCCTTAATGTAGACACTGCCAAATCCTGTGTAACCCTGACTGTAGTGCCTTGGGAGTTGAATTATTTCTTTCTGGCTGCTTGTAGTATTTTATTTTTGACTTTTGACTTCTGGAACTTGGGAATTCTGGAATTTAGCTATAAATTTCCTGAGAGTTTTTTTGGAGGGTATTTCTTTCAAGAGGTGATCAGTGGATATCCTCAATTTCTATTTTACCCTCTGCTTCTAAGATCTCAGAACAATTTTGCTGGATTATTTCTTGAAAAATGAAGTCTTTTCCTGGTCATGGCTTTCAGGTAACCCCCCAAATTTTAAATTATCTTTCTTGGATCTGTTTTCTAGGTCAGTTGATTTTCCAGTGACATATTTCACATTTTCTTCTAATTTTTTTTATCGTTTTTATTGTTTTATTGTTTCTTAATTTCTCGTAAAATCATCAGATTCCTTTAGCTTTGTTCTTCATTTGAAGGAGTTATTTTCTTCCAAGAGTTTTTAAATCTCTATTTCTAACTGGCCAGTTCTTTTTTTTAAGGCATTCTTCTCCTCATTTGCCTTTAAGACTGCTCTTTCCATTTGATATAATTTGGTTTTTAACATGTTATTTTCTTCAGTTTTTTTTATCTCCTTCACTAAATTGCTGACTTGGTTTTCATGATTTTCCTGCATCACTCTCATTTCTCTTCCCAATTTTTTTCTCTACCTCCCTTACTTGCTTTTCAAAGTCTTTTTGGAGCTCTTCCATAACCTGAGACAATTTCCTATTTTTCTTCTAGGCTTTGGATCTAGAAACTTTGACTTTGTCATCTTCTGACTATATTTTTATCCTCCATGGGACCAAAGTAATTTTCTATGGTCAGATTCTTTGTTTGCTCATTTCCTCAGTCTATGATTAATTTATTACACTTCCTAAGCTTTTGTGGGTTTTTGGTACACTTCCCCAGGGCCTTAATTCCTCCATTGTCTTATGAGACACTCTAATGGTTCTTGTGGTCTGTGCTATGGTCTGTGGATGACCACAAGCACTCCCCTCTAACCTGAAGATATCTTATGGCTGTATGAAGGCCCAGACTGTAACTTGGAACTGAGTATGGGAAAAGCATCAGAGTCCTACCCCAGGGATAGCAGAGAGAGCTCTACAGTATTTCCCCACCCCTTTTCCATCTATGGGTTGAATGCCCTGGAAGCAGCTGTTATAGGATTGTTTATAGGATAAAGATAAAAGACTGGAGCAAAACATATCATGCTTCAGGTGGAGTAAAAAAACTCAGGAGTAGTTATCCTGATCTCAGTTAAAGGAAAAGCAAAAATTGATCTCATTTAAAGGGATAAAGAAGGAATCTATCTTTCTTAAAAGGCACCTTGCTACAAGACATAGACAGCAAAACCTTAATAATGGGGGACTTGAACTTTTGTCTCTCAGAAGTAGATAATTCTATACACAAAATAAAGAGGAGGGTTAAGAAGGTGAATAAAATTTTAGAAAACTTTAATAAGACAGACCTTTTCAATGGGGATAGAAAAGAATATACCTTTTTCTCTGCAGTACAGATCATTTACTAGGCCATAAAATCCTTATAATCAAATACAGAAAGGCAGAAATAATAAATGCATATATTTCAGATGATGATACAATAAAAATTATATGCAATAAAGGATCAAGAAAAGGTAAACCAAAAATTATTTGGAAACTAAAACAATTTTAAAGAATGAATGAATCAAACAACAAATCATAGAAATAATCAATCATTCATAGAAGAAAATGGATGTAAATTAGACATACCAATATTTATGGAAGGTAGTCAAGGCCATTTTTAGGGGAAATTTTACATCTCTAAATGTTTATATGAATAAAATAGAGAAAGAAGAAATCAATGAATTGTGCATACAACTAAAAAAACTATAAAAAGAAGAAATGAAAGATCCCCAATTAAATACCAGATTAGAAATTCTGAAAATTAAGGGAGAGATTAATAAAATTTAAAGCAAGAAAACCATTTACCTAATTAATAAAACTAAGAGTTAGTTTTATGAAAAAATAAAATAGATAAATTTTTGGTTAATCTGATTTTAAAAAAAGAAAGAAGATAACCAAATTACCAGCATCAAAAATGAAAAGGATGAACTAACCACCAATGAGGTAAATATTAAAGAGATAGTTCACAGATATTTTGCTTAGCCTCATGCCAATAAATTTGATAACCTGAATGAAATAGATCAATATGTACAAAAATACCAACTGCCCACATTGACAGAAGAGGAAATGAAATACTTCAATAACCCCATTTCAGAAAAAAGAAATTGAAACAACTATCAATAAACTCCCTAAGAAAAAGTCTCCAAGTTCTGAGAGATTTACAAGTGAAGTCTACCAAATATTTAAGGAACAATTAATTCCTATTCCATGTAAATTATTTTAAAAGTAGAAGGGAGTTTT
Source organism: Macrotis lagotis (assembly GCF_037893015.1). NCBI lineage: Eukaryota > Metazoa > Chordata > Mammalia > Peramelemorphia > Peramelidae > Macrotis > Macrotis lagotis. Next base: position 277,259,086 of record NC_133660.1, read on the forward strand.
GCCAAATTCCTTCTATGACATCAATATGGTGGATGAACAAAGCTAAATTAAACTTAAACCAGGAAGAACCAAAACAAACAAACAACGAAAATTATAGACTAATTTCCTCAATGAATATTGATGCAAAAATCTTAAAGAAAATTTTAGTGAAGAGATTACAGCAAGTTATTATTAGGATAGTAATCTTGATCAGTTAGGATTTATACCAGGTAGGCAGGGATGGTTGAATATTAGGGAAACACTTAACTTTACTGAATATATCAATAATAAAACCAACAGAAATCATGATTATCTCAATAGTTCCTGAAAAAAGCCTTTAACAAAATACAACATCCATTCCTATTAAAAGCACTAGATAGTATAGGAATAAATGGAGTTTTTTCTTATTATTTTAAGTATCTATCTAAAAACATCAATAAATATTTTATGCAATGTGGATAAACTAGGAGTATTTCCAATAAGTTCAGGGGTGAAACAAGGATGTTATCACCATTACTATTCAATAGAATTGCTAGCTTAGCAATAAGAGAAGAAAAAGAAATTGAAGGAATCAGAATTGGCAATGAGGAAATAAATCTTTAACTCTTTATAGATAATATGATGTTATATTTAGAGAACCCTAGAAAATCATCTAAAAAACTACTTGAAACAAGTAACAAATTCAGCAAAGGAGCAGGATACAATATAAACTCCCATAAATTATCAGTATTTCTATATGTGAACAATGAAGTTCAAGGGCAAGAGACAGAGAAATTCCATTCAAAGTAACTTCAGACAATATTGAATATTTGGGATTATTTCTCCTAAGACAAACTTAGAAACTGTATGAACACAATTACAATGCTCTTTTCACTCAAAGTCAGATCTTAAACAATTGGGAAAAAAATTCCAGTTGCTCTGGGTTAGGTCAAGCTAATATAATAAAAAAGGACAATTCTACCCAAATTAAATTACTTATTCAGTGCCATACCAATCAAACTATCAAATAACAATTTTATTAAGCTAGAAAAAATAGCAAAAATAATTCATCTGGGGCAACAAAAGGTCAAGAATAACAAGGAACATGATGAAAAAAATGTAAAGAAAGGTGACCTTACTCTGCCAGATCTAAAATTATATTATGAAGCAGCAGTCATCAAAGCTTCCTGGGACTGGCTAAGAAATAGGGTAATGGATTAGTGGATTAGGAGAGTTCCAAAAGAAATAGTAGTAACTGTAGTAATCTACTTTTTGACAAACCTAAAGACATTAGTTTATGGGATAAGAACTCACTATTTGACAATTGTTGGGAAAACTGGAAAATAAATATGGTTTTGAAAACTTGGCATAGGCTCACATCTTACACCTTATACCAAAATAATGCCACAATGATTATAGAATTTAGACATAGCAGGTAATACTATAGACCATTTAAAAGATCAAGAAATTCTCTATCTATTGGATCTATGGAAAGGGGAGATATTTAGGTCCAAACAAGAAATCAAGTATAATATAAATTGTAAATTGGATGATTTTGATTAAATTAAATTAAAATAGTTTTGCACTTGGAAATGCTGCCAAGATCAGAAGGAAGACAGAAAGCTGGGAAACAATTTTCACAATTAGGAATTCTGATAAAACATAGAGATTTGAATCGATATATTATGGGAATTCTAGCTGAATTTGTTCCAGACTTATATTTTATTTTTCCTGAGACATTGTTTATAGATGCTTTTGATGCTTTCTACTCTGCATTTGTGACTTAAGATGTCCTCACAACACCATAGCTCTTTTTTAAAGTAAGTTTTATTTTTATTAAAGATATTATTTGAGTTTTACAATTTCCCCCCCATCTTACTTCCCTCCCCCCACCCCACCCCTACAGAAAGCAATCTGTCAGTCTTTACTTTGTTTCCATGTTGTACCTTGATCCAAATTGAGTGTGATGAGAGAGAAATCATATCCTTAAAGAAGAGACAAGAAGTCTAAAAGATAACAAGATCAGACAATAAGATATCTGTTTTTTTTTCTAAATTAAAGGGAATAGTCCTTGAACTTTGTTCAAACTCCACAGCTCCTTATCTAACACCATAGCTCTTCATAGTAGGATTCAGTTTTGTTTGATCATTGATTTTCTCACTTTGGACTTTATATTGGTGCTTTATATGTTTTATATGAACTTTATATGTTCATATCTGAAAGGAAAGTCTGAGCCGGTCTACCTGCTCTTTTCTGGGATTATTGAGTGTGATGATAAGAAGAAACAGATTATACTGGATCAATAGAAATTATCAGTAGTCCCAAGTAGTTTGATTCAGGGAAAAGTCTGTCATGGGCCTCCTGGTCTTAGTTCTTCATGTTACTGACTGATCTGGGTTTGGATCAGAGTAATGAGGATATGTATATAGTACCATAGATAGTGTCAGATCTGGAATCAGGAAAATGAGTTCAAAATCTTTCCACACAGTTTCTTCTAATAATCCTGATATGCCAAGACCCTGTGCATTTCACCATCCTCATCACCCTCCTGGGTGTCAATGACAAGGCTCACAAAGTCATCTCTCACATCTTGGATGTCTAACATAAGGGAAATAGTACTGTTATTTATATTGCTTTGTTAAAGAGCTACCAGGAAACAGTTTTTTGGTTATTGGTTTACATTTTTTTTCCTGGCAAGAATTCACCAACCTTCTATATAATGTGAGCAGATTGCTCAGTTGCACTTAACTGTGAAATGGAAGGGTTTCTAGAGATTCTGTAGAGCATATCTTGTCAAAATGATTCCATGAATGTATCTAGATTCTTCCATATGATGATGTTTGTCCTTCATTTTTGAAGAGGACCATGACCTCAAGGAAGTGATGCCAAGACAAGCACATGAATTGAATTTGAGTGAGAGAGTGCTTTGCTAAGTCACCAGTCTCATTTTCTTGTCTGAAGTCATCTGAGTCCATTGACCAGCTATGAATCAGGAGATGTTCTGGAGGAGTGGCAATCAGGGCTAAGTGACATGCCCGAGGTCATACAACTATTAAGTGTCAGTTGTCTGAGGCCAGATTTGAACTCCTGACCCTCTGATTCCAAGGCCAGTGCTCTATCTACTGCATTACCTAGCTGCCTTTCTATATAGTAAATACTCTTCAATAGTGACTAGAACCAAAGTCAATAGTAGCAAGGCACAGTCATACAGATTCAAGAAAAGGCTTAGTATTTTACATGAGTGCTTTATTCTGGGCACCCTGGGCAGTTACATATTCAATTCAATTCGATAAGCATTTATTAAGCATCTACTATGTGACTTAAGCTGTCTTAACAATAGCTCTTTATAGATGAGTAAACTGAAGAAAACAGGGTTGAATAACTAACCTGGAGTCACATAATAGAAGTTTTTGTCTAGAATTGAACTGGTGAAGACAATTCTTCATGATTCCAAGCTCAACATTATACATGGTGCCAACTAGTTTCTGCCACCTGACCCCACCACCCCCAAAAAGCACTCAATCCTCAAAAACTTCTTACATTTCTGCAACTCCCCTCTCCTTCTGGTTTACATACCAAAGTAAGAGAAAGGAAAACTCACCAAGATGCTATACCCCAAAGATGATATGATTTAGACCTATTATTTTTATGCTTCCTGTGCTGGCCTGTCTATTCATGACTTTTTGGGATACATAAAGTCGTGATTATCCTGCCATCACCTTTTTGACTGGGTTGTTTCTCATCAGCCCCATCTGGAGTGCATCCTCCACATAATACTGTTGAGTCATGAAGGGATCTTGGCTGCTGGCTCTTTTCTTCTGAGGAACCCTGAGTCTAAATGTATCATAAATCCATTAAAACACATTAACATGCTGTTGTCAATCATTGCACCCTATATTATATAAACTGGGAAGTGGGAATGGTGGGAAAAATCCTGAATGCATGGAACTTAAAAAGGATCAGAGAGACAAAGTTTCATTTCTCTTCTAATACTTGATGATAGTTTTTCCTAAATTTTAATTCTCCAAGTAAAGCAACAATAATTTCTTCAAATTATTCTGATAAATCAAGACCCAATGCTTTTCATCATTCTTGTCACCCCTCTGGGTGGCAATGACAAGGCTCAATTTTTTAATGGCCAGCACTGGAGAGGCAGAACAAGATAATATCTCTGGGATTCAATTTACTCAATTGCAGAATGGAAGGGTTTTTTAAATATTGTTTAAAGTATAATCAATAGCTAGTTGGTACAGTGGATAGAGCATTAAATCTCTAGTCAAGAGGATCTGCATTCAAATCTAGCCCCATACATACTAGTCGTGTCAGCTCAGACAAATCACTTATTCCTGATTGTCTTGCATCCAGGGTCAGCTCCTGTCATCTGGATTCATATTTGGCCACTGGACCCAGATGGTTCTGGAGTAATACCCTCTCACTCAAATCTAACTCCATGCAAATCATGGCATCACCTCCCTGATGTCATGGTCTTCTTCAAGAACAAAGGACAAACATCATAATCATTCTCAAAGCATAATCCAATCAAAAATCCTGTGATCCCATGAAAGTGTCAAGTAATTCTGCTGTTAATTGTATCTTTGTAAGTTCTGACATTATGCACCTTAAGGATGGGTTAGAAAATCATAAAAAAATCCATGATAATATTATGTACTAATGTGTAATCTGATTGGTTGACTGTCAAAATTTTATGACTGTGCAATTTCTATAAATATTTCACCCTCATTAAATTCTTGGTTGATATCTTTAATGATGTCATCCACCTTAAGGTTTGTCGGTAACATTTTAGAGAATAACACTTCATGGATAAGATAACTTTTTGTTATTTCATTTTTAATCTAAAGGAATTAAAATGGTTAATAAACCTCTTTCCTTTTGTCATACAAAAGATGCACTAAGTCAGGGGTATTTAGAGGAAACCTTGGTTTGGGAAATGAGACCAAAAAATATGTGGTAAATCATCAGGGTGGAGTTGGATTCTTCTACATCCAGAAGAATCATCATTCTGGGAAGTGGGTTATACCTCTTTGTACCTCTAAGTGCGGAATAAGGGCTTGGTTCAAGGAAGCCAGAGAAGAGGGTCATTAGCACTTAATAGATACTGAAAGCTGAAAAACCTTTCTCTGCTTATATACTAAGTCACCAGTAAAGTAATCAGCTCTAGGAGGGGAAATGTGGGAAATATCTCTGACCAGACAAGGCATTTTTTAAAAATTTTCTTTATTTGATGGATTAAAAAAGAAATTTCATCACATATTACAAAAAAAAGATGATTGTAGATGAAAATGCAAATCATTTTGTACAATTTGCAATTCTTTTCAAATAAACAATAAAATTATTGCACATTTTTTTCTTTTTTCCCCCTCCCTCTCCACCTGAGAGAGGGATGCCATTAGATACAAATGGGTGGTTTAAGTCAAATTCTCCTGTACATTCTTTTATTATTCATCTTTTTTTCTATGCATGCAGATAGCATCTGTCTTCATGTGTCCTTTACAGTTACTATGGCTATTTATTAAAATCAAAATAACATTTTCACTCAAAATCATTCCTAAAACAATATTTCTGTTACTACATACAACATTCACATTACTCTCATTATTTCATACAAGTGTTTTAGTTTTTTCCTAAAAATAACTGAATTCATCATTTCTAGTTCTTTCCTAGTGCAATTAGAGTTGATATAGACATTTTAGAACGTAGAGATTCTTTTCCTTTTTCCCTTATCATGTTTAGAATCAGACGAAGGAGTAGTATTATTGCATCAAAGACTAGTTTAATAATTCTTTGGATATAATTCCAGATCGCTCATGAATGTGGCATTTTTTAAAAGCAAAGAGACAGGGGTAGCTAGGTGGCACATTGAATAGTGCACCAGCCTTAGAGTCAGTAGTACCGGGTTCAAATCTAACCTCAGACGCTTAATAATTACCTAGGTGTGTGGCCTTGGGCAAGCCACTTAACCCTATTGCCTTGAAAATTCTTTTAAAAAAAAGCAAACAGGCATCATTTATATCATGGAGGGAAAAGAGAAGAGCATTGACCCCTGTGTTTCACTATTTCTGGAAACAGGATGCTTTCTATGTCTACCACCTATCTAGGTAGGTTGGTAGGAAAGCAGATAGAGAGCTCTGGGTATAGAGTCAGAAAGACCTGAATTCAAATTCAACCTCAGTTTCTAGCTCTGTGATTCTGAACAAGTCACTAAACCTCTTCCTGTTTCAATTTCCTCAACTATAAACTAGAGATAATAATAGAGCCTCCCTTCTAGGGTTATGGTAGGGATCAAATGAAATAATATTTGTAAGATCTTGAGTACCTGCTATGTGCTAAGCACTAGATCAATGCTGAATCTTTCTCTCCAAATATATATATATCTTCATATATGTCCATAAGTATAAATGTAAAATGCACTTGTACACATTTGTACATACATAACAGAATTTTTTTAAAAAATTTCTTTCCCTTCTCATATTAGATAATTACTCTTTATTTTCCACCCCGATGAAGAGTCCAGAAAGAATGACAAGGAGCAAATGACAGTGAAAATAAACATGTATTAATCACTTCCTATTTGCTTCACAATGTGTTAATAAGTATATCCATTTTATCTCAGTGGATCCTCACAATTAATACTGGGAAGTAGAGGATAATATAATCACCATTTTATAGTTGGGAAAACTGAGATAGAGATTAAGTGACTTGTACAAGATCAGTCAAGAAGGTTCTGAGCCTGAATGGGCACCCAGGAAGGTCTGCACAGGATCACCTAGCGGCCACACTAACAGTTCTGTGCCACTGTCTCTGACTTTGCCCTCTTTCTACTGGGGGAAAAAACCAAACATTGCTAAGACATTGATCTTTCACCAGAGATTCCAGCCCAAAAATGATATTGGAAAGGAAGAAAAGATAAGGACCAGAACTGAGACCCTAAAGAGGATGAGGTAGCCAGTGTCAGTTTCTACTATTCATTTTGACTAAACAATTTGTTTTTTAACTTTCCTGTACACACACACACACACACACACACACACACACACACACACACACACACATTTATATATATCCATCTATCCAAGTGCAGAATATGTATTAATAATATTACTTCAATTATGTGTGGACCTATGTACATACATCTGATTTTATATGAATTCACATGTATACTTTATGTTGTAAATGTTTTTCATAGTTTAATAATAACTAAAAAGTCCTGTTAAGAATAATTTCTCAATAATTGAAGGAAATACTTAGATCCAATTAGAGCATAAGGAAAATAAAGATAATTTCCCTCCCTTGTTCATATGCAATAACTATTCATATATCTATAATTATAAAGTGGGTGTGTGCATTTGTGTGTAGGTCTTCATTAATGTATATATATATATATATTTTATATATATATATATAAATAATATGTGTGTGTGTGTGTGTGTGTGTGTGTGTGTGTGCTGTTTTTCCTTATTAGAACCTTAACATTCAGTTCTCCTGTCAGTCTAAGCCTCATCCCTATAGTCACCTATAATCCAGGGAAATCTGAGGCTCTTGAATCTCCATGGATAGCTGAGTCTACAGGAAAATAACCCAGTTTCAATTTAAGTAATGTGAAGACTAGAAAGAGACCTAATGAACCAGATGGACCTAGGGGATATTCTTCTGAGAGTGTTAGGAAACATGATTGATAAGTATGCAAGGATAATGGAAAAGATCAGTGGATTGGGAATAATGGACCTACTAATGTAACAATAATCCTTCTAATACTTTGGTGTTCATGTTGGTATTTAGAATCAAAGGCTTTATCAGAGAAAAAATCATTAGTGAGCCTTTATCTGAACTTGAAGGCTTTGGGAGAGGCCACCCTTGTTGCTTGAAAACAAATTGAAAGTTACTTTTGCCAGTTCGAAGTGATTGGGAGAAGAGGAAGGAAATATAAGAGAGGAACTGTCCTGAACTCACCTGCTATCTCACCTCTCCTGCTCAAGGGTCTGGCAAAGAGATTCCTGAGAAGAGATATTTGCATCATTAGCAAGACTAGCAAGACCTAGTCATCAAGACCCTGGAAAGAAAAAAGGGAAGTCCTCAGGCTGGGGCCTTGGCTTGCATGTGCTGGTCATCTTTGGGTCTACTGAAGATTTCTCTGCGAATTTCATCCTTCCTTTATACATTGACTTTGTAACCCTCAATTTGAACAAATATAAAGCTTAGTATGGGAAATGAGGAGCAATAGAAATTTCGGCTGCTGTATCTTGCGGTTTTCTTTTTCCATTTAAGGTAAGAAGTAGCCCCTTAAAGCTTCATATCCTTTTTTTAATAAAGTCTGAGGAAGGAAGGAGACTTATTTATGGAGAGCTTCTGAAGCCCCAACTTCCCCAGCTTGTGGACGTTCTTGTTCCCAATCCTATAGGCCCAGACTCTGGCCCAGAGTGACTGAATTTCAGCTCCTTAATTGTCTCCTCTTCTCAGTGATTAGCCGATATTTCTCTTTAGCTAAAATGTGAACAACAAAGTTAGTTTTATAAATGAAATTTAATTCTCTAGGATATTACCAGAAACCCATGGATGGATGACATTCCTACAACTGTCAACCCTGAGCCAACATTTTGGGGAGTTTTTATGCAATTTGAACAAAGCATCATAAACCTTTTGTGGCTAACCAATCAAGTTGTACATTGGTTTATCATTAAATTATTTTGATCCAGAGGTCTGTTTCTCTGTCAAAATGGATAAGATCTGATTTCCTTCCAGGACTATTTTCTTACCAAGATGTTAAAAATAAAGACTATTATCTCTTCTAGGTGACTAGATCACTTTCTCCTGGTTTTGCAGGATGATTCTCTATCAGATACACAACTTGAAAGCCACTCTTTGAGATGCATGAACTTCAAAAGGTCTTACCTTTCTCTTTGATCTATCAAAACAGGAGAGATCCTGTGAAAGGGGGCAGAAAAACATTCTAAATGGGAGCATGATTTTCTTTTTAATTGGAACTATAGAGATCAAGAAAAGTTAATAAACTATTAAAAGACATGAGAGTAAACACGGTCTTCATTAACTCACCCACCCTTTATAGACATTTGTCCCTAAAGCATATCATTCATCAATTAAGAAAAGTTGAAGCAGACTAACACCTGCAGTTAGTCTTGGTCTTTGCTTTGCAGTTATCTGGTTTGGCAGAGGAGAGTACCTGCTGCTCCTCCCTCCTCCCCTCTGTCCTCTCAGAAGATTTTCAGCTACCTCAGGAGAGGGACAGTTCCATTGTTTTTGTATTCCCAACTCTAAGCCTAGTGCTGAAAATCATTCTGGGTCTGGGATCTCAAGATATTAAGTGTGGAACAAATGGTTACTGCGGTTGACCCAGAAAAACAATCAAGAGATCATTGTCTTTCCTTGCCTCCTTTTGAGAGATGAGTAACTAGGACTATGGAATACTGTGTAATCGACTATTGGACCGAGGCCATATGACAGTTAGTTGTGTTGAAGTCTGTTTTCTCTTCTTTATTCATTATTGCATCTATGTGGGGACAGTAATATAGAAAAATGTTAAAAAGATGTAGACGAAAAAGTTCTTGAGAGAAATGTTAAAATATATATAAAACTGCATTCCTGAATTAAGGAATTCATATAAAGATACACGCCCAAATAACTGCATACACACAGACATGAAATGTATAAGCAAGTGCATGTTTCATTCATTTAAGTGGTTACCCCTCCTTTAGGCTCGGCCACATAGATTGTAGAAACCATACCTCTATCAATTAAAGAAAGAATAGGAGAGAGGATGATGAAGGGTCAATTGGGTGTAGTCAGAGAAAAAAGGAGAGGTTCCAGAGCCTCATTTCTGTACCTCAATGTCACATCATCACAAGAGAAATGGAGGAAGTGGAAAATGAAACAAAATTGTTAAGGGTCTATTAAGTGCCAAAATAGTGATAAACTCATGGGCAAGAAGAAGGCCTTCAGAAGATTCCCCTTGTCAAGTTCATGCTCAGTCTTGAAAGCAAAACCTGAGCTTGGCAGATTTGGTCAACTCACTCATCATTAAAGTCCTTCCAAAGCTGAATAAATTACAGGGGATTGATTTCTGAATGGATCTTAATCCTAATTAAATAATAATAATAATTATTATTATTATGAGGGAAAGAATCCTTTCTCCCTGTACTAATTGTCTAAGACTAGATAGACACCATTTCTTTCTCTAGGTCCAAGCATTTGTGCCATGTGGCGTCCCCTAGTAGCAATTTAGAGAGAGGGAGAGAGGGAGGAAGAGGAGGTTCTAGCTCTTGAAAGTAGATATGGAAGTACATCTGGAAAAATCCCTGATGTCCTCTTATGATTTCATGTCCCCAGGCTGTCTGAGAAGAGCAGGGCTTCCTGGAGCTGGGAAAATAACCATGAATGGGTCTGATGAATTTCTGCTTTTGAATTATGTTCCTGTCGAGGAAAAAGAGATATTTAGGATTGAAATGAAGGAACTTGTGGAACCTGAAGAATTTTCTTTAGATTATTGGATGGAGATCCCTTCTTTGCTCATCACCCTGGTTGGGCTGGTGGGGAATGGCCTTGTCCTATGGCTCCTGGGCTTCTGCATCAAGAGGAATTCCTTCTCTGTCTATATCCTCAACCTGGCTGCAGCTGACTCCCTCTACCTTTGCTGCTCCTTTCTGATGTCCATACATGCATTAGTTAGCTATAGGTCTAATTCTGGCCTACACATAGTACTGGATCTCCTCAAAGCAATGTTCTACCTTGTGGGCATGAGCCTCCTGGCTGTGATTAGCACCGAGCGCTGTCTATCTGTGCTCTTCCCCATCTGGCACCGATGTAACCGGCCCAAGCACACTTCAACTGTGGTCTGCATTGTCCTCTGGGCTCTGATTGGCCTGGTCTGGCTAACATTTTATATCCTTTGTGTTTGTAGGACTATTGACAACATCTGTGCTGTCAATACTGTTGTCCTTTTCGTGTGGTTTGTCCTCCTCTTTCCTTGGCTGGGTGTGTCCAGTCTGACCCTCCTGCTGAGAGTCCAGTGCACCTCTCAGTACCGGCAGCCCCCCAGGCTCTACCTGCTGGTGCTGCTCACAGTCCTCGTCTTCTTGCTCTGCGGAATGCCCCTGGGGATCAGTGGCTTCATACTGCGCTTCCACAGAGTTTCCATACTTCTTTGGCTCCCTCAGCTTCTGGCCTGTGTGAACAGCAGTGCCAACCCCTTTATTTACTTTATCCTGGGCAGACAAAGGCATAAAAGAGGAAGGGAGGCCCTCAGGGCGGTCCTCCAGAGGGCACTGGGGGATGAGCAGGAGTTGAGGGATGGGGTGAGTAAAACAACCCACTCTATCACACCTGAGACTTCATTCTGAAGCTAAGAACTAGATGTTCAGACTTAGAAGCCCTTGAAATAAACTCCCTCACCCAGGACCAGCTGCAGCTCCCTTCCCACCTCCCTGAGAAGGTCTACCCAATTCCCCTTCTGTTGGTGCCTAAGTGGTGATAAAGTTATTCTCAGGTACTTCTTATATCCAGGCATATGGGTGATGCAGAAGAAAGAACTCCAGAGAGTGGAATACTAATATTTGGGTTCAAGTAAGGTTTTAGACACTTACAGCTGTATGACCCTGAGGAAATCATATAATGATTCACCTCAGTTTCCTCACTTGTGAAATGAGGCAGCAAAAGATTTGGAAACCACTCCAGTATCGTTGGTAAGAAAACCCCAGATGGGATCACAGTGAGTCATATGACCAGGCCCTGCAGTAAGCATCTTACAAAAAATTCATTTAATCCTCACAATATACCTGAGAGGTAAGTGATCTAATGATGTCAATTTTACACTTAAGGAAACTGAGGTAGTTTTAATGACTTGTTCAAGGCCCAAAAGCAAGTAAGTGTCTGAGGCTGGATTAGATCTTAGATCTTCCTGACTCCGGGTCTGATTCTGTGTATTTTGGAGCCCTCTTACTTGCTGGAGTCTTCATTAATTTGGGTAATGAGGTTCAGGATCTCATGTGTCACCAGTCCAGGGAAGTCTACTTCAACAATGGCCACTATCCTTGTCGTGAAAAGTACAGGAAAATGAGGTACCTTTTCCAAGCCCCATCTCTCCCTATCCTCTCCTTATCAGTCTCTATGAATGAAGACAGAGAGTCAGGACTCAGATTCCTCAAGGTTCCCTGGCCATGCTCCTCCACTTTGTCTCCTTCTCTCATGTTGGTTCCATAAGATTTCCCCAGGCCTTGTTTCCCTTCCCTGACCTAAAAAGAGGAGATTGTAGTTCAGTTCAGCCCTGTCTCCCCCACTCCTGCTAGTTCTCCTTTCCTATCCCCACTCCCACTCCCACCAGAGTTGAACCAAACATTTCTCTCTCTCTAAAGGTCAAGGTTGGTCTCAGTAGCCTCTCACTTCCTGTCTGTTGTCCAGGTCTCAATCTCTTTGAGTCTCTGGTTTCTATGTTTCTGTGAATCCTCTATTTCAGTCTTCTGCAGAACCCTGATTCTGATGAGAGCAGAGACTGTGGGGCTGTTGTAATTCAGGGTGCAGGCCAATGAGACCAAAGCAGGGCAGTGGGCAGGTCACCTCACACCCTTTACTACACATTCTCAGCACACATCCATGCATTGAACAACAATCTCCTAGGGAATTTCCCAACTGTGAGAGATCATTTGACACTTTCAGCAACAACGACCTTACTCTTTCCTCAGTAGGTTCAGATCCCTTATTTTTACACAGATTCATAGGATTTTTTTGTTTGTTATTTATATAATCAATTAAATATTTCCCTTATGTGAAATGATCCTTGCATGGCTGGTATAAATTCCACTTGGTGATAATATATTATATTTCTTATAATGTATTATAGATTTGTAATATAGTGTTGTAATGTTTTTGCTAATATTTGATTTAGGATTTTGCATCTATATCCATTAATAGAATTGCTTGATAATAAGTTTCTCTGCTTTTACTCTTTGTGGTCTACATATCTGTGTCATATTGGTTTTATAATACAAGTTTGGTAGGATCCCTTCTTTGTCTATAATTACATTGACTATTGGAGTTAATCTTTTAAATGGCTGTTAAAATTCATTTGAGAATCCACCAAGACTTGGTGTTTTTTTTTTCATTTATGGCCAATTCTATTTCTTTTTCTAAAGGAGATTTATTTTGATATTCCTATCTTCTGCATCTCCCCAGGGTTTTGGTTATTAATAATAATTTTTCACACTTAGTAGCAGTATCCCTTGCTCAAAATGTATAGATAATTTAATAACTCTTTGGACATAATTACAGATTGTAACTTAAAGTAATTGGTTCTGTTCACAGTTCTATTAATAATGAATTTGTGTCTTAGTTTTTCAACATCCCTTCAATATTTCTCACTGTTCCCATATATCATTTTTAGACCATCTAGTAAGTGGAAATATCTCAGTTTGGAATTTTCTGTTCTGTAATGATTTAGAACATTTTTGTGAATGCTTACACATTATTTTTATTTCTTCATGTATTAAGTTATTTAGGGTAGATTTGAACTCATTAAGAGGAATTTTTCTGGTTTCAGAAGTGGCATTCTAACCACAATACTATTTACTGTCCTCACAAAAAGAATACACTTATTTAATTCTCAGAAGCTTCTTTCATCTCTGAAACCCCTTCTCCACTAGGATCAACCTGAAGAAGGAACAGAAAATTCACCCAGACACATTCCACAGTGTCAGGACTTGGACCTCTCCCTCTCCTGCTTCTCTGAGGAAATATTGGGATTGAACTCAGTTCATTTATTAATTTGGGGGGATCCAAGAAGTCCTGGTGATCCTCTCCTCACCTCTTCAGCTCTGGGTTGCTTTCTTGTCATCCCCTGGAGCGTCCCCTCCACATAGCTCTGTTACATCAGCGAGGGTCTTGACTATGCATTCTACTCTTCTATAGAATCAAGTTTAAGTAGCTTATAAATACAATAAAACTTATTCACATCCTATCATCAATCCTTGCATCCTCTATCAAGTAAGTTGGGAGTGACAAGGACTGGAAAAAGCCTGGAATTTCAAGAGGACAAAGACAGCAAAGTTTCATTCTTCTTCCAAAACTGGATTATAGTTTCCCATTACTCCTAAATTCCCTATCTCTCAGGTAAAACAATTAAAATTTCTTCCAATAATCTTGATGTGTCAAGATTTAGAGCCTCTACCCGGACTCATCACTCTTCTGCCTGGACAAGGCAAGTCTCAGGAAGTCATCTCTCATGTCCTGGACACTCCTAACGTGAGGAAACAGAACAATTCTTTATTTCACAAGACTTTCTTAAAGAGTACTTGGGCACAGTTTTTGTTGCTGTTTTCAGCAAAGAGTAACCAATCTCCTGCATAACATCTGGCAAATCGCTTAACATCTCTGAGAATCAACTTATTCACCGAAAACCGTAAGTGTTCTTTAGAGATTCTTTAAAGCATAATCCAGGCCAAAATTCTAGGATTCCATGAATACGTCCGGACTCTTCCATGTGGGTAAACATTCTTCAGTAGTAACTAGGCCACAAAGGTAAAAGTTGTCAGGCAAAGCCATGTAGAATCATAGGAAAGCTGAGTATCTGCCATGGGGAAAATCATGTCTCCTCCCTACCTGCTCCCCTGCCAACATATAGACTCAAGTCAATTATTCAATTCAGAAAACATTTATGAAGCCCTTCGTAAGTTTTGGACCCTGTACTAAGTGATGACCTTATGAATAAGAATAGCAAAAAATAGAGAGGGCCGTGCCAACAGCAGGCCCAAGTCCAGAGGATCATGTTCCTTAGCATTCTGACCAAGCAGAGATGGAAAGTGTAGAGTGATCCAGTCCAGATCCAATCTCTATGAAAGAAACTCTTTGGAGGGGGAGTTGGTCCTCCAGTCTCCAGTATTCCAATTAGATGGGAGGATGTTGAGGAAAATGGGAAGGTGCTGAAAATCCAAAGCTAAGTAAAGTTTAATGAGATTTCAGGATACCAACTCATCCTAGTTAGGGCATTAGGCTCCTTGCAATTCAAACCAACAAGAGTTGCAGATGGTAAGACTTATATTCCAGAAGTTTTCTCTTGGTCTTCTCTCTCTCTATGCCATCTCAAAACCCCAGTTTCTTGAAGCCCAAGGGAATGACAACCTCCCTGACCCACTATGATAGACTCACAAGCTTTATTTCTAGAAGGTCAGGGAGCAAGGCCTTTCATTTTGCAGATGATCAGTCAACTTGCCCCAGGTCACACAGTTGGGCATTCTGGGATTGAACCTGTCATAAGACTTCGACTTTAGCCCTTTCTCACTGTACCAAAATGTCTCTTTACAATAAGAAAAGCCCACCAATACATAGCGATAGTAGGCTTGTAAAGTGCTTTAAAATGATCTTCTCACAACAAGCCTGTGAGTAGGTGCATTACTTTCATTGTGAGATAAGGACACTAAGGGTGAATAAAGGGAAAGGATTTTCTCAGTTAGCACACACGCAATACACATTACATGACAAATACATACATGACAAACACAGACATTGAACAATAATCACCTAGGAAATATCCCACCTGTGAGAGATTATTTGATTCCTCCAATGACAGTGACCTTACTCTTTCCTCAGTGGTTACAGATCCCATATTTTACCTCATCTGGACATAGAATGCTATAATCATATGCCTGTTTTTTTAAAATTAATCATTATTTATATAATTAATCTAATTCTTCCCTTATGATAACCATCCCTGTATGATATCTTCTGGTATAAATCCCACTTGGTCTTAATATATATTATATTTCTCATAATGTATAATATCTTTGAAATATATTATTGTAATCTTCTAGTTTATATTTTATTTAGGATTTTGACATTAATATAATGTCAATATTCTTTCTCTGTCTTTGCTACTTGTGGTCTAGATATCAGTATCATATATGGTTCATAAAAGGAGTTTTGTTGAATCAATCATTTGCCTTTTATAACGAATATGTTATTGGATATTAGATTTGGATGATCTATAAATGTTTAATAGAATTCACTTGGAAATCCATATGATCCTGGTGCTTTTTTCCATTTATGTCCAGTTTAATTTTTTTCCAAAATATTTATATTTAGATATTCTATTTCCCCTGTATCTCTCCAAGATATTAGTTATTCATAATGATTTCTCACACTTCATAGTTGTATTATTTTGTTCAATGGGTATAGGTATTTTAATGAGTCAACCTAATTCCAAATTGTTCTTCAAAATAATTGGATCAGTTCGCAGTTCTACCAATAATGAATTTGTTTCCCAGTTTTTTCCACATTCCTTCAACATTTGCCACTGTTCCCATCTATCATTGTAGCCAATCTTATCTGTAGGAAGTGATATTTCAACTTGTATTTTTCTTATGATTATAAGTTGTTTTTATTTCTTTAGGTAGTGTTTCTTAGGGCTGATATGTACTAATAAAGAGGGTCTTTATGGTTCCAGATATGACACTCTATCCATTACTATCTAGTTATTCTCAGGAAAAAAACTTAATTCAAGAAAACTTTTAAATCTCTGCCACACCTTCTCTACCAGGATACACCTCAAAAAGGAACAACAAAACTTGCCAAGACACCATTCCACAAAGATGGCAGACCTCTTCCTCTCCTGCCCTCTCTTTGGGGCATTGGGGTTGGGTTCATTGATCTATTATGTTTTGGGATCCAAGAAGTCCTGCTGATCCTATCCTCACCTTTTCAACTGGATTCCTTTCTCATCAGCTCTTGGAGTACAAGCTCCACATACCTCTGTGGCTTGAGGAAGGGCTCTTGGCTACTCACCCTACTCTTCATGGAAGCCTGAGTCAAAATACCATAAAAATGATCTCCTTCCAAAAACCTGGGACCAGGTGCATTACTTTCATTGTAAAGATGAGAACACTGAGACTGAGAAAAGGGAAGTGATTTTTTTCAGGTCAGACAGCTAGGAAGTATCTGAGGAAAGATTCCAGTGCCCTATGGATTACTGTACCATCCTGGCTACCTCTTTGTTGTATGTATGCTGAGAAGTGAAAGGGAGACATCCTTTAGAAGAATATAGAAATCAGCCAATGCTCAATCACAAAACATATTACTGGTGGTGAAGATCAGCAAGCGAGAAGGTCTCTACTTTGGAGAAATCATATTTTTCTCAGATGTGAGGCTTAAAAGGAGGAAAGAGCCATGGTTCAACAGATGGGATTGTGTCCTCTAAGGATGACAGTTGGGTCTGCAAGGGACCTAGAACAGGGTCCCCATGGCATTCAAGAGTTTGGGTGATCTTGAGTTATAAATTTGGGTGTATATATAGTGTGTGCATGTAAGCATGAGTATGTCCAAAAGTATATACATATAATTTGAAAATTGCTATATAATTACTGGCTAAAATAATCATTAAATTATTATTTAATATTAATATGTGATTAATATATAATGTTAATATAAAAATTAATAATATTAAATTATTAAAAGGAAAGGCCTTATTTTCATTAGTCATGCTGGGATGATATCACAAGAATGGGGTGGGAAGGGGCGGCTAGGTGGCGTAGTGGATAAAGCACTAGCCCTAGAGTCAGGAGTACTTGGGTTCAAATCTGGTCTCAGACACTTAATAATTACCTAGCTGTGTGGCCTTGGGCAAGCCACTTAACTCCGTTTGCCTTCCAAAAAAAAACCTAAAAAAAAAAGAATGAGGTGGGACAACCAAGAGAGAAAATTAAGGCAAGATATACTTTGCCAGAGACTAGACAAGTGCTGAAATACCAGCTGCCCCACCAACCATGTTAGTATATGAATTAAAGTGTCTTCTTCCTTCAGCCCAAACTCCAAGGAATAGTGAGCACAATTTTCCCAAGCTTTATAGTGCCAGGAAAAGAAAACTTTCCTCCTCCAGGTAGATCCTCCTCTCTGCCAGGAGAGCAGGAAAAGAAATGACTTTACTAAGGAACCTCTCCTTTCAACCCCCAAAGAAAGCTTTCCCTTGGATTTTGAACATAGGGCTACTAGAAAGTAATTTCTGATGAATTCCTTCAAAATGAACATTCAGACAGAGTTTTGACCTTGGTCCCTCTCACACTTTTTCCCTGGAGCTTTGCAGACAAAGGATCAGATTTTCTTTAATATGTGAACAGAAATGCTTGGACTGGAATTCAAAGCCCTCCACAACCTGCTACCATCCTGAACCATTCCATTTCACTCTACTCCACATACTCTATACTCACTCAAATAAATTATTGCTCATTTATTGAGTCTATAATGAGTCTGGCACTTTGCTAAGATTTGGGGATACAGAGAGAGGAAAAGGACAATCCAAGCCTCAAAGAACCTCTAATGTAAAGGAGGAAACCAACAAAAACAAACAAACAAGGTGGGTATAGGATATAGAGGAGAGAAAATAGAAGGTGCTAGAATTCAGAGGGGTTGGGATTTTTTTGGGACTTAAAGAAAACCATGATAACCAGCAGAGGTGAACAAGAATGATCCAGACTTGGGGGGCAACCAGAGAAAATAGTCAGAGTTAGGAGACAGAGAGTCTCGTTCATGAAGCAGTCAGGAGGAAGGGGCAATAGATGGAAAGGCATGTCATAGAAAGAAATAATAAGACTGGAAAGGGGGGAATGGCTGCTTTTGAAGGAACTTGAAGACCAAACAAGGCCTTCAGAATTGAATACTGCAGACTTTGCAGTGTCTGAAACACATATTTTCTACCAACATATCTTTCCTTATGCTCGTCATATGCCTAAAAATGCCCCAAGTTGCTCTTAAAGCCAAAAGTATTGCTTCCTCCAGGACTTCTTTTGTTAGAAATGGCTTTTTACCCTTACAGCTTAACACAATACTATGAATCCACTTCTCTATGTTCCTTCCCTGAATTAATGTGTATGACAATGTTCAAATTCCCCTACCAAACATTGTCAGAATCACAGTGGGATGGGGCTGGATCATGGATGGCTAGGAAGTCTACTCCAAAATCCCCAGGTAGAATGAAAGGTGAGAGAATATAGAAATGAATCAGTATGATTTTATGCCTAGAAAATGGAGCAGGAAGCAATATTGCAGGTTTATAGTAATGGGGCAAGGTAAGCTTGTGAGGAGAGTGTCTTGGAGAAAAATTAGAAATTTTACACAGAAGAGAGAAAGACTTGGAAGAACCTATTTGCTATCAAATATCCATGATGAAGAGGGTATGGTCCCCATATAGGGTTTTTTAAGCTTTTGCAAGGCAATGGGGTTAAGTGACTTGCCCAAGGTCACACAATCCATATAGATTTTAGATACAAAAGAATGACCAAAAGAACAAGGTATTAGAGGACAATCAAGAACATGTTTCCTTGCTGATTGGGGAAAAAATAATGAAGTATAATAAACTCTAACCACACCTGGAAATCAGTAACATGTAAATCCAGATAGCTAAGTCATCATGATAATTTATCAAGGTTGAAACTATCCAATAAGTCACATATGAATTTCTATTTGAAGAAAAATAGATTGCTCAAAAACTCGGTTTAAAGAACATATTAGTTTACTCTTCGGGGGGGAATATTAGTTCTAACAGAAATGTCAATCAATTCAACAGTTTCTTTGATTAGGAAATCACGAATGCTTCAACTTTGCAGGGCTCTATACTTCTCATCCTGGTCCTGGTCCATATCCTCCCCTAAATTCACCACAGAAAATGCCATTATGCATTGACCTTCAATAATCTCTCATATATTGAATCATCTTAAATATCTCCAATTATATCAGAAATGATCTCCAATTACCAGAACTATGAAAGCATCACTGGAAAGATCACTTGTCCAATCTCACATATGTGTGCTTTCTTATTTTGATAACCCAAATAGTCTATCACCAATCCTTCATTCACTTGGTTTTCTCCAGGTATTAATGAAGATATTATCCCAATTGGAGTCCTCATAGATGGATTGATGTAGACCTTTATCCACTTTCCTAGGATCTAAAGTGGGAATGATCATTTATGAATTGAAATAAACTGAAATAACAATTATGATAATGAATATATGTCAACCATAGGTCACAGTAAGGCAAATTTGTCTCTCCAAAAAAGAGAACCTAAAGAAAAGGGAAGAGGCCAAGTGCCTGAATCATGATGTTAGTATTACTATTATTTTCATTAAAATTGACAATAAAATATTATTATCGAAACTGTCATTTCTACAGGATATTAAGTAGTATGAAAGTACATTACAAAAAGTTTTACATTCATTATTTTACTTGAGTTTCATGACACTTTAGGTCTCAGGTATATATCAGGAATCAGAAAGTTGTTTTCAAGGTCCCAGTACAACTTCTCATAATATTTTCAGCCAAGGTAGCATGAAAGAACTTTATTTTGAGAGTCCCACTGACATCACCAGTCAGCCAAGGAATCAATAATCATTTATTAAATATCTTCTATGGCACAAGTACTGTACTAATATTTGTGGATAAAAAGAAACCCTGTGGCTTCCATGGTTCACTAGGGTTAGAGAGGGTCATGGTGGGGGGAACCAAGATGGCAGAATAAAGACAAAGACTCCCATGACCTCTCCCCCAAACCGTTTCAAATACCTTTAAATTGTGATTCTGATCAAATTCTATAGTAGCAGAACCCACAAAAAGACTGAATAAAACAATTTTCTAGGCCAAGACAACCTGGAAGATCTCTGGGAAGGTCTGTTGCTCCAGAGTCAGAAAGGTCCTACGGCATAGTCCTGCTCCTGATGGAGTCAACCAGCTCCAGTCATCCAGGAACAAATCTTAGGGTGACTGGATCCATGGTAGCAGTGGTGCTTTCTAGATCTCTCAGCCTTGCCAAGGACAATTGGGAAAGTCAGCAGAAAACTCTGCTATACCAGAATGAGAGTGGATCATAGTCCAACACAGACTTCAGCACAGACCCAGCCCCAGCAGACCAAGAACAGTTCTGGGGAGCCACCTGGCCTAACCAGGTGCTGCTTCCAGAATCCTCAGGACACAATGGTAAGGGTGTAGGGGAAATTGCAGAGGTCTCTTTTTTATCCCTGAGGCAGGACTTTGATTTTGCCCATACTCAGATCCAGGTTACAGTCTGGGGCTCCAATCTCAGGAAAAGGAGAAGTCCAACAGAGTTTACTGCCTACAGCAGAGCAGGGGACCCTCTTCACAGCTGCAGGACTGAAAGGAGTGTTTGTGGTTATCCACAGACCATAGCATAGACCAGGAGAGCAGTTGTAGTCATTCATAAAATCTTGGAGAAATTAAGAACTTTCAGGTCCCTGTGGGGAGGGTATCCTTGAAACAACTGCAAAAAATGTCAAAAGCTTTGGAGTGGGTCTCTACCCTGGAAGCAGAACCCCACCTTAACAAAATGTTAAAATCAAGTCATAGACTGGGGAAAGGGGCAAACTACACAATTAAAAAATCCAATTATAAACAATTATTTGGTCTTATGGAGGTTCAAAATACACAGTCAGAAGATAACAAAGTCAAAGTTTCTGCATCCAAAGTCTCCAAGAAAAATATGTATTAGGGGCAGCTAGGTGGCACAGTGTATAGAGCACTGGCCCTGGAATCAGGAGGACCTGACTTAATACTTGCTAGCTGTGTGACCTTGGTCAAGTCACTTGACCCTATTGCCTTTCAAACCCCCCCTCCCCCCAAAAAAGAGAAAGAAAAATTGATCTCAGACTATGGAATAGATCAAAAAAAGATTTTGAAAATCAAGTAAGGGATGTAGAAGAAAAATTGGGAAGAGAAATGAGAGCTATAGGGGAAAATTATGAAAACTGAGTCAGCAGCTTGGTGGAAATACAAAAAATTACCATAAAAACTAACATCTGAAAGCCAATTGGGGTCAAATGAAAAAAGCAAGTCCAAAAGCTCATTTAGGAGAAGAATGCCTTAAAAAACAGAATTGACCAAATGGAAAAGGAGATCCAAAGCTCTATGAAGAAAATAATTCCTTAAAATATAGAATAGATCTAAGGGAAGCTGATAACTTTGTGAGAAATCAAGAAACAATAAAACAAAGCTAAAAAGAGTGAAAAACATAGAAGAAAATGTGAAATATCTCATTGGAAATAAACAATAGATCTGGAAAACATATGCAGGAGAGAAAATTTTAAAATTATTTGACTACCTGAAATTCATGATTAAAAAAGAGCCTAGATGTCATTTTTCAAGCAATTATCCAGGATAAGTGCCTGAATATCTTAGAAGCAGGAGATAAAATAGAAATTGAAAGAGTCCAGCAATCACTCCCTAATGAAAACTGTCAGGAAGATTATAACCAAATTTCAGAACTCCCAAGTCAAGGAGAAAATATTACAGGAAGCTGGAAAGAAACAATTCAAATATCATGGAACTAGTCAAGATAATACAAGATTTAGTGACTTCTGCATTAAGGGATCATAGGGTCTGGAATATGATATTCAGGAAGGCAAAAGAGCTAAGATTACAACTAGGAATCAACTACCCAGCAAAATTGAACATATTCTTTCAGTGTAAATGATTAAAATTCAGTGAAACAGGCAATTTTCAATCCTTGCTGATGAAATTACCAAAGTTGAACAGAAAGTTTGATCTTCAAATACAGGACTCAGGTGAAGCAAAGAGAGGGTGGATGGGAAGGACAAATCAGGGACTTAATGTTATTGAACTGCTTGTATTTCTCCATGGTATGATGATACTGATAATTCATATGAACTTTCTCATTTATTAGGGCAGTTGGGAGGAGGACCTTTATAGACAAGGTACAGGAGGAAGTTTAATTTGAAGGTATAATAGAGTTAATGGAGGAGGAAGGAATGGGAGAAAGGGAAAAGAGAGGTACAATGTGGCAAGTTATTTCAAATAAAAGAGGCAAGAAAAAGCTTTTAAAGTGGCGAGGAAGGGGGCAAGGTGAGAAGGAGTGAGTGAACCTTACTCTCATCAGAACTGACTGAGTGGGAATAACCTACACACTCAATTGGGTATAGAAATCTATTTCACTCTAGAGGAAAATAGGAGAAAAAAAGAAATGGGAGAAAGAGGACATGGCAGGGGGTGGGGATATAGTGATAGAAAGCAGGGAAGATTGTGGGAGACGGTAAACACACTTTTGAGGAGGGACAGGGTGAAAGAAGAGAGAAAATAGAATAAATGGGAAGGGGGATAGGATGGCAGGAAATACATATATTAATGGAGGCTGTGGGGGAAAATATTGAAATAAATTTCTCTGATAAAGACCTCATTTCTCAAAAATAGCAAACTAAATCAAATTTACAAAAAAAAATAAGAGCCTTTCCCCAATTGATGGTGATAAAGGGGTAGGAACAGTTTTCAAATGAAGTTATCAATTCAATCTATTATTTTTTTAATGTCCTACTGTACTCTTGATGGGAGAAATGTGGCTAATAGCACAGGAGAAAAAGATAAATGTTTGATGGCATGTAGGGAAATTGATACATCAGTGCACTGTTGGAGGAGTTCTGAAATGATTCAACAATTCTGTAGAACAACTTGGAATTCTGCCAAAGGGCTATAAAAGCATGCCTACCCTTTGGCCTAACAGTATCACTGCTAGGTCTATATCCAGAAGAGATGAAATCCAGGAAGAAAAGAATCTATACGTATAGGGATGTTTATAGTAGCTTTTTTTTCTGTTGAGGCAGAGCTGGAGATTTAGGGGATGTCCAGTGGTTGGGGAATGGCTGAACAAGTTGTGGTATGTGATTGAGATGAAATGCTCTTGCTCTGTTTTGGGAAATAATGAATAGGATGCTCTTAGTAAAAAAAAAAAAAAAGAAAACAGCAAAAAAATCTTATAGGAGCAAATGAAATAAGAAATGTACTTGAACAAAGTATCATTATTGTAGGATGTTCACCTGTGAATGACCCACCTTTTCTCAGCAATGATGTAATCTAAGAGAATTCTGAAGGACTGATGATAAAGAATACTATCTATCACAAAGACAACTAATAGTGTCTGAATACAGATTGAAACATACTTTTTTCACTTTATTTTTCTTGAGGTTTCTCTTTCTTGTTTATGTTTACTTTTACAACATGACAATTATAATGATTTTCATGTCTATACATTTTTAACCTACACCAAATAATTTGCTTTCTTAATGATGGGGAGTGAGATGGGAGGGAGGGATAGAATTTTGAACTCAAGGTTTTGGAATAAAATGTTGAAACTTCTTTGAGAATGTAGCATGGGGAAGAATATTTAAAAATAAAAAAATAACAGAAATATAAGAACAGACAATTTCAGCAAAAATTCTTAAAAGTAGAGCATATCATCTGAATAAAGATCTAGCAAAGGAGCAGTCAGAGAGGTAGGAGGAGATCTAGGAGAGGAGATATAGGGAGAAAGAGATTCTCAGAGTAAAAAGACTGACAACAATGTTGAAGGCAGAAAAGAAATCAAAGAAAATGTGTATTGAGAAAATGCTTTTGGATTGAGCAAGAAGAGATCTTTGGTAATTTCCAAGAAAGTAGTTTCAACAGAAGAAATATTAGAAGGGGTTAAGGAGAGAATGAGAGGAGAGAAAAATTAAATGGCCTTTTCAATAAGTTTAGTCACAAAGGAAACAAGAAATATAGAATGATAATTACAGGGATGGAACAATTAACTTAATGTGGTTTGTTACTTTTTCTTTTTTTTTTTTTGGTCAGATGAAAAAAATATTTTTGTCAGTAATAGGAAATGAGCCAATATATGGAGAGAGATTAAAGGAAAGTAACATTAGGGATATTAGAGGGAGCAATCTTTTGAAGATTAGATAGATTTTGATTTAATGAAAGCAAGGATTGAAAATAATAACGGAGAGAATTCTTGGAATGGATGACAGTCAGTGGAAATGTATACATTAAGGATCTAGAGTGTCATATTTATATAAAACACAGTCAAGAGACCAATGTCACTGGATCACAGAGAACATGGAAATAAAGAAGAGGTAGGAAAACTGCAAAGGTAAGAGGGGAATGTCTTATTTTTATATAGCTTTATTTGTCTTTCATGTACTAGTTTTAAAAGCTAACATCTTTTATGTTTGAAAATGGAACTAATAGGAAATCCCTAATTCTACTGAATGAGGATAGAAATATTTGGTCAGATTTACTCTTTAGCTAGTAAAAGTCAGAGGAAAGAACAGAATATATGTCTGATTCCATGCCCATCATGTTTTTTCTTAGGAACAGTATTAAAGAGAATCCTACAGATATATTTTCCTGTACAGGCCTGGGGATCAGCAGGAAACAGGAACAAAGAGTCAACACTTCATTCTTGCTCTTTATAATAGAAAAATCAAGGTGAGATTTGAGAGGTTCCTATGATATCAGATCAAGAGAGACATGAACAGAATCAGAGGGAGAGAGCGTCAAACCTTGTCAACTTTGGCAAGCATTTTCTTTTTTTTAAATTTATTTTTATTAAAGATATTATTTGAGTTTTACATTTTTCCCCAATCTTGCTTCACTCCCCCCTCCCCCCCCACAGAAAGCACTCTGTCAGTCTTTACTTTGTTTCCATGTTGTACCTTGTTCCAAATTGGGTGTGATGAGAGAGAAATCATATCCTTAAAGAGAAGAGAAGTCTAAGAGGTAACAAGATCAGACAATAAGCTATCTGTTTTTTTTCTAAATTAAAGGGAATAGTCCTTGCACTTTGTTCAAACTCCACAGCTCCTTATCTGGATACAGATGGTACTCTCCTTTGCAGACAGCCAAAAATTGTCCCGATGGTTGCACTGATGGAATGAGCAAGTCCTTCAAGGTTGAACATCACTCCCATGTTGCTGTTAGGGTGTACAGTGTTCTTCTGGTTCTGCTCATCTCACTCAGCATCAGTTCATGCAAATCCCTCCAAGTTTCCCTGAAATCCCGTCCCTCCTGGTTTCTAATAGAACAATAATGTTCCATGACATACATATACCACAGTTTGCTGAGCCATTCCCTAATTGAAGGACATTTACTGCATTTCCAATTCTTTGCCACCACAAACAGGGCTGCTATAAATATTTTTGTACAAATAATGTTTTTACCCTTTTTCCTCATCTCTTCAGGGTATAGACCCAATAGTGGTATTGCTGGGTCAAAGGGTATGCACATTTTTGTTGCCCTTTGGGCATAGTTCCAAATAGCTCTCCAGAAGGGTTGGATGAGTTCACAGCTCCACCAACAGTGTAATAGTGTCCCAGATTTCCTACATCCCTTCCAACAATGATCATTATCCTTCCTGGTCAGACTGGCCAATCTGAGAGGTGTGAGGTGGTACCTCAGAGAAGCTTTAATTTGCATTTCTCTAATAATTAATGATTTAGAACATTTTTTCATATGGCTATGGATTGCTTTGATCTCCTCATCTGTAAATTGCCTTTGCATATCCTTTGACCATTTGTCAATTGGGGAATGGCTTTTTGTTTTAAAAATATGGCTGGCTCAGTTCTCTGTATATTTTAGAAATGAGTCCTTTGTCAGAGTCATTAGTTGTAAAGATTGTTTCCCAATTTACTACATTTCTTTTGATTTTGGTTACATTGGTTTTATCTGTGCAAAAGCTTTTGAATTTAATGTAATTGAAATCATCTAATTGGTTTTTGGTGATATTCTCCAGCTCTTCCTTAGTCATAAACTGTTCCCCTTTCCATAGACCTGACAGGTAGACTAGTCCTTGATCTTCTAATTTGCTTATAGTATTGTTTATTATGTCTATGTCCTGTAACCATTTGGATCTTATCTTGGTAAAGGGTGTGAGGTGTTGGACTAATCTCAGTTTCTTCCATACTAACTTCCAATTTTCCCAACAATTTTTTTCAGAGAGGGAGTTTTTATCCCAATGGCCAGACTCTTTGGGTTTATCAAACAGCATATTACTATAATCATCTCCTGCTTTTACATCTAGTCTATTCCACTGGTCCACCACTCTATTTCTTAGCCAATACCAAACAGTTTTCATGACTGATGCTTTATAATATAATTTTAGATCAGGTAGGGCTAAGCCACCTTCTTTTGCACTTTTTTTTCATTAAGCTCCTGGCAATTCTTGACTTTTTATTTCTCCATATGATTTTACTTACAATTTATTCTAACTAGTTAAAGTAATTTTTTGGAATTTTGATTGGTAGGGCACTAAACAGATAGTTTAGTTTTGGTAGAATTGTCATTTTTATTATATTAGCTCTACCTATCCATGAGCAGTTGATATTTGCCCAGTTATTTAAATCTAATTTCATTTGTGTGAGAAGTGTTTTATAATTGTTTTCAAAAAGATTCTGAGTCTGTCTTGGCAAATAGACTCCCAAATATTTTATATTGTCTGAGGTTACTTTGAATGGGATTTCTCTTTCTAGCTCTTCCTATTGTTTCTTTCTAGACATATTTAGAAAAGTTGAGGATTTATGGGGGTTTCTTTTATAACCTGCAACTTTGCTAAAATTGCTAATTGTTTCCAGTAGTTTTTTAGATGATTTCTTGGGATTTTCTAGGTAGACCATCATGTCATCTGCAAAGAGTCAGAGTTTTGTCTCTTCCTTCCCAATTCTAATTCATTTCATTTCTTTTTCTTCTCTAATTGCTGATGCTAACATTTCTAATACAATATTGAATAGTAGTGGCAATAATGGGCAGCCTTGTTTCACCCCTGATCTTATTGGGAATGCCTCTAGCCTCTCCCCATTGAGTATAATGCTTGTTGATGGTTTCAGATAGACACTGCTAATTATTTTAAGGAACAGTCCATTTATTCCTATACTCTCTAGTGTTTTTAATAGGAATGGATGCTGTATTTTGTCAAAAGCTTTTTCAGCATCTATGGATACGATCATATGATTTCTGATAGGTTTGTTGGTGATATAATTAAGTATACTAACAGTTTTCCTAATATTGAACCAACCCTGCATTCCTGGGATAAATCCTACTTGATCATAATGTATTATCCTAATGATGACTTATTGTAGTCGTTTTGCTAAGATTTTATTTAGGATTTTTGCATCTATATTCATCAGGGAGATAGGTCTATAATTTTCTTTCTCTGTTTTAACTCTTCCTGGTTTAGGTAACAGTACCATATTGGTTTCATAGAAAGAGTTAGGCAGATTTCCATCTTTCCCTATTTTTCCAAAGAGTTTATATAGGATTGGAACCAATTGTTTCTTAAATGTTTGGTAGAATTCACTTGTGAATCCATCTGGCCCTGGAGATTTTTTTTTAAGGAGTTCAGTAATGGCTTATTGAATTTCTTTTTTCTGAGATAGGGTTGTTTAGGTATTTAATCTCTTCTTCATTTAACGTGGGCAACTTATATTTTTATACATATTCATCCATTTCACTTAGATTATCATATTTATTGGCATAGAGTTGGGCAAAATAATTTTGAATTATTACTTTAATTTCCTCCTCATTGGTGGTGAGTTCACCTTTTTCATTTACGATAGTAGCTATTTGGTTTTCTTCTTTCTTTTTTTTTAAATCAAATTGACCAGAGGTTTATAAATTTTATTGGTTTTTTCATAATACCAACTTTTAGTTTTATTTATTAATTCAGTAGTTTTTTGCTTTCAATTTTATTAATTTCTCCTTTAATTTTTAAAATTTATAATTTGGTACTTAATTGGGGATTTTTGATTTGTTCTTTCTCTAATTTTTTAGTTGCATGTTTAGTTCATTGATTTCCTCTTTCTCCAATTTATTCATATAAGCATTTAGAGCTATAATATATCCCCTGAGAGTTGCTTTGAATGAATCCCATAGATTTTGGTATGTTGTTTCAATATTATCATTATCTAGGATAAAATGGTTAAATCTTTCTATAATTTGTTTTTTGGTCCACTCATTTTTTAAAATGGGGTTATTCAGTTTCCAATTTGCTCTGGGTCTATATCTCCTTGGCCCAATATTGCATATGACTTTTATTGCATTGTGATCTGAGAAAGATGTATTCACTATTTCTGCCTTTCTGCAGTTGATCATTAGGTTTTTATGTCCTAGTACATGGTCAATTTTTGTATAAGTTCCATGTGCTGCAGAGAAAAAGGTATATTCCTTTCTATGCCCATTCAGTTTCCTCCATAAGTCTACCATATCTAATTTTTCTAACAATCTATTTACCTCCCTAATTTCTTCCTTGTTTGTTTTATGATTTGATTTATCTAGATCTGATAGCAGGAGGTTGAGGTCTCCCACTAGTAGAGTTTTGCTATCTATGTCTTCCTGTAATTCTTTCAGCTTCTCCTCTAAGAATTTGGATGCTGTCCCACTGGGTGCATATATATTCAATATTGAAATGACTTTATTGTCTATGGTACCTTTTAGGAGGATATAGTTTCCTTCCTTATCTCTTTTAATGCTATCTATTTTTGCTGCTGCTTTGTCTGAGATAAGGGTTGATACCCCTGCTTTTTTTACTTCAGCTGAAGCAAAATATATTTTGCCCCAACCTTTTACCTTTACTCTATATGTATCTCTCTGCTTCAAATGAATTTCTTGTAAGCAGCATATTGTAGGATTCTTGTTTTTAATCCACTCTGCTATTTGCTTACGTTTTAAGGGACAGTTCATCCCATTCACATTTAAGGTTATGATTACTAATTCTTTATTGCCCTCCATGCTATCTTCTCTCTGTTTGTATTTTTCCCCCTTTCCCCCCCTTTTATCCATATTCCCAAGTCTTTTGTTTCTGAAAACCACCCCCTTCAGTATGTTTGCCCTCCTATATCACACCCTCCCCTTTCTTTCCCCTTTCCCTTTTCCCCTTTTCCCTTCCCTTCCTTTTATTGTTTCCCCTTATTTACCCCACTCCCCTTCCCTTTCTCCGTCCCCCCTCCCCTTTTCCCCTTTTAATACTTGAAAGGTTAGATGTTTTATAAGTTAACTGAGTATGTGTAGGTTGACTTTAAGCCAAGTCTGATGAGAAGAAGATTCAGGTGTTTCTCCTCTGCTCCCTTCTTCCCCACTATTACCATAGGTTTTTTTGTACCTCTTAGTGTAATGTGATTTACCCCATTCAATCCCCTCCCTCTTCCTGTCTCTTTCCTGTACCCCTTTTTAGGGCTGTAGTGTTTTTTTTTAGATCATTCTATCTAAGTCATAGAAAATTCTGAGTGTCTGACCCTTGTAGTTCTGTATATTCTATTGAATAGAGTCTAAATTCCTGAGAGTTATTAGAGTTTTTCTCCCAAATGGGGTTAAAGCCAGTTACATCCCATTAGATAGTCGTTTCATGGATAGGTCATGAATGTCCATCATTTCTGGCAAGGTGTATTCTCTCTGTTAGAGTTACATTTATTGTATTTTTTTTTCTTTTACCACCCCCCCCTTTTTTTTTACCTTATCATGTGTCTCTTGAACCTCCTGTTTGATGTCCAAATTTTTTGTTTAGCTCTGGTCTTTTCATCAGAAATTTTTGGAATTCTTCCATTTTGTTGAATGTCCATCTTTTTCCCTGGAAGAGTAGGCTCAGCTTTGCAGGAAAGTAGATTCTTGGCGCATTCCAAGCTCCCATGATCTTTGAAATATGTCATTCCAGGCCCTTCGATCCCTTAATGTTGATGCAGCCAGGTCCTGCATGATCCTTACTATGGCTCCTTGATATTTAAATTGTTTCTTTCTGGCTGCTTGCAGGATTTTCTCTTTTATATGATAGTTCTGCAGTTTGGCCACAACATTCCTTGGTGTTTTCATTTTAGGACCTTTTTCTGGTGAGGATCGATGTACTCTTTCAATAACTACTTTGCCCTCCAATTCCATGATATTAGGGAAGTTTTCCATCACTAGATCCTGTAATATTAAGTCCAGGCTTTTTTTCTCTTCAATGTTTTCAGATAATCCTATAATTTTCAGGTTGCCCCTCCTTGATCTATTCTCAAGGTTAGTGGTTTTGTTGATGAGGTATTTTACATTTGCTTCTATTTTTTCTATTTTTTGATTTTGTTTAACTGACTCTTGCTGTCTCATGGAGTCATTAGTTTTTGTAGACTCCATTCTTTTTTGGGGGGAGGAGTTTTCTTCATTAACCTTTTGCAACTCCTTTTCCAATTGGTCAATTCTACTTTTGAAAGAGCTTTCCATTTGACCAATTGAGGTTTTGAGAGAATTAATTTCTTTTTTGCATTTGCTCATTTGAGGATCTGAGAGAATTATTCTCATTTTGTAATTGTCCAGTTGATGATCTGAGAGATTTATTCTCCTTTTGTGTTTGTCCAATTGTACTTTCTAAGGTTTTGTTTTCTTGTTGCAAGGTATTAATTGTCTCTCCCAAATTTTTAAGCTCCTTCCTTATTTCTTCAAGGAAGTCTTTCTGTGCTGGAGACCAGATTGTATTCTCCTCAGAGGTTCCAGGTCTCTCTGAGTTGGAGTCTTTCCCTTCCAGGAATTTTTCTATGTATCCTCCTTTCCACTGACCCTTCTTCATTATGCTAAGACCTTGAGTTGGGGGGGGGGGTTGGTTCACCTGGGCTTGGGATCGCTAAAGGCTTTACTGAGTGCAGTTTCTCTGGCTGGCCAGTAGGAGGTGCTGTTTTCCCTCTCTGGGGTGTCTGTGACCTTGGTTGAGAGGCCTTCTCCCTTTGCCAGAAGGGAGGAGTTGGAACTATTGAATTCTTTTGCCTTCAATCAATGGTGGGCTTTACCCTGGCCTGAGGTCATTCTTCAGCTGGGCTGGTTCTTTTGCTCACACACCTGGGCCTGAAGCAGAAGTAGTTTGCAATTATTTGTTTTGGAGGAGGCCTCAGTGCCATGGAGGCATACCCTCAGATTTTCTCAGACCTGAGGAGCCCAAGGATGGCGTCCGCAGCTCTCCTGCAGCAGACCTCTCCCCGCAGCCCCTTCCCCAAGCTCCAGGGGGCAGCACCAACACCAGCCCCTCTGCTTCCCCACGGACCCAAGCCCCTTTTGTCCAGCCCCACCGCTGATCCAGCAGGTCCCGCTCTCCGGGCCCTCAGACTCCTGGTTCCAATATAGCTGTTAATCTGGCTGATCCGGTCTGATACTCACCCGCCTGAATTCTACTAAAGCTGCAGTGGGAGACAAATCCTGAGCCACTTTCTGCTATTGGTTACGACTGAATGAGAATCTTTATCTCTGCTTCTCTACAGGCAGGGTTATGATAGAGGCGAGAACATACATACAAGAATACATGTATTTAGGAACACATACTCATAAACACATATGTGCATCTACACATATATAAATAATATTATTGTATTTATGTGGATCTATTGGCTAGACAGCTGGGCTCACAATTTTTCCAAGTGTATCTAGCCAATCAGCACAAAGCATTTCAAGTCTTATTTGCCCAATTATTCAGATTCAATTTTACCTATCAAAGAGAGGTATGATTCTGCAACCTTCCATATATGGAGGGGGGGTCAAACAGCACAGTGCTGTATTACCTTTGTTACCACCAGACCTTGGGGAAGTGGAAATTTTGCAAGTCTTGCTGATTTACCTTGGGGAAAAGAAAGATTCATTGAAAGCATGAGGGAGGCTTCGCTCAATTATAGTTCCACTCGTGGGGCTGCTGGTTCAGAACATTCTTCTGTGTGACACTTAATAACCAACTCCTCCACATTCAGGAACTAGTTATTCAAATGCCCAAGAAAGCGGAACCATGGAGTTGGGGTTACATTTCTAGTCCTCCTAAAGTAGAAGCTATGGGATAGGAACAAGTTATTGGATGGAAGTGAACCCATGAAATGGGAAAAGGCTGCTTGATGTGCTTTATTCTAGCAAGAATAAAAGTCCACATTTTCATACTTATTGGAATCCAGTCCACTCTTGGATTTCATTTGATAACCAGTACAGAGCCTAAGTGAAACTGCTGAGAGTAGGAGGCTCTCCTTCAAATGAGCAGAGGCCAGGGAGGGGAGGACATTCATTCCCTCTTTATTTGTTGTTCTACAAGGTCGGGGGCATGGGAGGACCACTGCTATAGATACAGTGTAAATGACTGGACCACTGATCCTCAAGTTTGATCCAGGTCCAGGTGCTGCGGGGTGACAAAGAAAAGCAGGGGAGGGGAAGAAGTATGTGCCTGTAGTAGAACAATGGTTGAATTTTCTTCAGGGTGCTCATTCTTCCACATGCCCTGCCTTTGACCTATCCTCTCTGCTAGTTGTGGAACTAGACAGGTCCAAGAGAAGGGACTATGTGGTAATCCCTTTTTAAGTGAATTGAATGAGTCAGGGTTCTTGTAATGGCAAAAAATTAACCAGTCCCTTCTTCTCATCTGGTTCCAAAAAAAGAAGTGTATCTATTGTCCCTAAAAACAGAATATCCCTTGAATATGAGAAGGCTCAGAACTGGGGGTGGTGCCATACAGAGGAGTGCCATACACCACATTCTTGCCCACCTTATATACAGTTAAACCAAGACTGTCTCTGAATGGCTTGAGTTTTTACTTTCTCCATTAGGAGTTCACAAGTGTTAAACCATTCATCAAATGTAGGATCCCCCAGTCTTAAGAACTATCTTATCTCCAAGTAGAAAACATAAAAAGTCATCTGTCTTCCTATGCAAGGGGAAAGAGAGGGGAAAGTGACCATAGCTATGTTTTAACAGTTAAAATAGTTTATATTTTGTGGGAAAGAATCAAGTATTTTGCTTTCACAGGGATGAGAATGTCACAGATGTCTGTGAGAATACCTTACAAAAGCCAGGATGTCTGGTCTTTGTGGCTACTCAAGAGATGCCAACTGCCAACCTGTTTACAGGAAGGAAAGAGTTAAGACAAAAGGAAAAGATGAAATAACTTTACATAGGTTGAATGAGAGTCTATATTATTATACCTCACCCCTGGAGAAGGAAGTAGCTGTTCTTGCTCATTATTATAATGAGCAAGGTGGGGAAAATGTATGAGGGGGGCAAATGTATCAGTTAGATTTGTGATCCCAGCCTATGACTGGCATGAAGGGGCAGGGACCAAGTGTTTGAAAGTACATATAATATCTAGCATTTGGGGGTTTGAGGCCCCTCTCCCTCCTTGGGAGAGGTGTGACATTTTTTAAGATATCTTCATAAAAAGCCATTTTAATCACTCTGGACTAAGTATTCACCAGCCATTTATAACAATTTGATAGTAGAGATAACAATAAATCACTATATTTTTTCCTTTTAATAAGGAGCAAGATATATAGTCAAGCTTACACTTTAGCTAGTAAATGTCAGAGGTGAAAATTGAATATATGTCTGATCATACTTTTCTCTTTGGGATTCTCTTCTCTCTCTCTCTGTATAAATATCATTTAAACAGGCCTGAGGACTTGCAGGAAAGAAATGCAAAAAGCCATTCAGGATACTTTCTCCTTGATAGGAGTTTAGCAAACTGGAAAGATCAAGGTTGAAAGAGATACATGTCATTAGATCAGGAGGGACATCAACAGTATTAGAAGGAGAGATTCAGAGCTCATCGGTTTAGTAGGCATTTTCAAAGAGACATTTGTTTTGAGTAATACAAAAAAAAATCCAGCCTTTGGGCAAGGAGATTCAGATGTCTCAGAAACTTCCTCTGTTCTAATTTGGATCTGATAGTTCAAGATAAAGGACCTATTTCTCATTCTCCCCTTCCTTAAGTCATATTATAAATAGCACATTCTTCCTTAGTACACTAACCTTCTCCCCATTGCCTTTTATTCCTAGCAGCCTATGGAGCAGAGTATCTCCCCTAAAGGATATGCAGAAGCAAAGAGATAGCTATCCACTGCACTGCTGTGGAGGGGGGGAGGGCAGGGAGGGAAGGGAAGGAAACAGGGATCAGAAAATACATTCCAAGAAACTGATATTATCAGCCTGAGTCCATTGACATGACAGTGAGGAGGGATATGAGTAGCCAGGGGAAAACAGAGATAACCCTCAATTGGAGGTAATATTTAACTGGAGGCCTTGCACTAGGATTCACCTGTGATTTCCATAAAAGAGATCAAGGCCACTGGATCTAACTTGACCAGAGGACTTCTCAGGCAGCCCCAGGGGTGACAGAGCAGAGCAATTTCTAAGGCCATGTGATCTCAAACTAGGCCATGGTGGAGCAAGGTGGGCCCCATTGTGGCTAGACTAGCCAGCCCTCATGGCTGGCTGGCTCGATATCGGTATCTATATCTATATCTATATCTATATCTATATCTATATCTATATCTATATCTATATCTATATCTATATCTATATATCTATCTATCTATCTATCTATATATATATATATATATATATATGTATATATATGT
Source organism: Macrotis lagotis (assembly GCF_037893015.1). NCBI lineage: Eukaryota > Metazoa > Chordata > Mammalia > Peramelemorphia > Peramelidae > Macrotis > Macrotis lagotis. The sequence goes on from NC_133660.1 coordinate 277,294,218, forward strand.
ATATATCACTCAAACTTCCCCTAGCCTGTCCTCAAAATGCTTACTGCTTTTCTAGGAATTTTTAATCTGTATACTTTGCAACAACCCATAATAAACACTGAGCAGTTTTAAAATCTGAGGGGGCACGTGAATTCCTTCACTTTTCAGTAACCTTTGATCTCTATTGGAGACCCTAAATTTCATCTATACACTTATAGGGTATGAGGAAAAACCTACTCATCCAAAGCATGGATGATGATTTGAGGGAGAATGTATCGATTAGATATGTGACCCCCAGCCAATGATTAGCATGAAGAGGCAGGAACAAAGCCTTTCAAATTGCAAATAACAGCTAATATTTCCAGATTTCTGTGCCCCTCTCCCTTTGAGAGAGATGTGCCATTTATTCAGGTGTCTTTATAAAAAAATTGCATTTTACTAATAAGATGGTTTTCATAGAGAATATTAGAGATTCATCCAAAAATTAAATGGAAATAAAGTAAAGACAAAAAGTTTTCAGAATATAAAGTAAATCTACACATTTCTTAGGCATTTTTATATGTGGTAAATTTGTTTCTTACAACAACAGGAAGTGGTAAAAAGAAAATTTCTACTAAATTTTCTATAGATTTTTTTTTTAGGTTTTTGCAAGGCAAATGGGGTTAAGTGGCTTGCCCAAAGCCACACAGCTAGGTCATTATCAAGTGTCTGAGACCAGATTTGAACCCAGGTACTCCTGACTCCAGGGCTAGTGGTTTATCCACTGTGCCACCTAACTGCCCCTAAATTTGCTATAGAATTTTGCCATGCTTGGAATTAAACCTTCTAAGATATAAGAAGGAACTATATAGATAGAACTAATATCATTCTTCACTTGATTTACTGATTGGTGTCTTTTGAAATTGAAGAAGATCATGACATCAAGTGAATGATGACATAATACGCATTTTATGTTGGTTAAAATGATCAGAATGTTGTGCATACACATCTTTACTACTACTTCTTTCAGAATTGTCATAACCCAGGGGCCTGATATTACAGAAAACAGGACTTTTGGTGTTGGCCTGGATACAGAGAGAGACCTTGGTCTTTTAGATGTAGCTTTTTCCCATGTCATCAAAACCCCAAGACATTTTAATAGCACTGGGCAGACTGGCAGTATGGTGTTTTTATCGCAACACATTTACAAAATTACAACAGTTTGGTAAAGCAAGATTAGTCAGTGGACTAATCTTGAGTATGGCAGTATTTCACTAGTTAGATTGTGGAGCAAAGCTAACTATCACTTAATGATTTATGCCACTCAGAACTTCAACAATACTCCCCCAGGAATCCAAAGACTGGTTTCCCAGAAGTTGCTCAATATATCCTGGGTAAAACACTGCAGGACAGCTAGTCAGCATTGTTTATGGTCAGAGATGTGACAGTATCTAGTAATCTTCAATCCTCCAACTTTTGCTCTTGATTAACGAAAACATTCTTGACAAATGCTTTTATCCTGGTTATCTTGCACCAGTCCAAAAGTTTCACTTCTAGCAGGCACAATGCACATGCCCCTGATCATTTCTATTAATCACGGCCCCAGTTCCAGGAACCAACAAAATAGAACTAGGGTCCTCTTCCATGATTTCTAGTTGTAGTGGCTTGCCACACAGTGGACCTCCAGCTTTATCCCAAAATCCAACTAAGAGCTTTTAAACTGCAGTAATTTTAATAGACATGATTGAAGCTAGAATTACCTCAACTACTGACACCAGACTTGCCCTACAATGTTTAAGTGACTTAAAGTATATTCATTCTAATTTTGGAGCCTTGAAAGAGTCCTGTATTGTTATTTTGCATCACTATCTCCCTAGGTGTAGAAGGAGTAAATAACACCTACTGCCTCCCTTAGAGAAAGGAACTATTTCTTGGACTCCTTCCCAAGAAGGAGAATGACCAAAAGTAATTTCAAGGAAGAGATTTAACTTTTTAGCTCTCAAACTAATTATGAAATAGCAATATGAAGCAAATATGAAACCAAATAATTTGACACTGTTTAAGAAACTGGAGGGGGTGATGAATAAGAGATTAGCTTTGCAATTTGGAGATGGAAATTAGCACTGTCAACTATTGTTTGATAATCCAGAGGATCCTGTTTTGTATTGAGAATTCACTATTTTCACAAAAACTCCTGCTCAACAAAGTAGTCTGGCAGAAACAAAAAACCAAATAAATAAAGACCAAAAGTTTACAGTGCACCACTAGCCAGGTACCAAATGGATACAGAGACGAAGGGATATGTGGACAGCAAGTTCAATTCTGTACAAAAATCTATTGAATTCTGCATAAATTTCATCTGTATCATACTGGAACTCACCCTATATTCCAAAGAGATCAGAGAAAAGGGAAACATTGTGTAGGTACAAAAATATTTATGGCAATTCTTTTTGTGATGGCAAAGAACAGGAATCTAAGGCTTGTCCATCAACTGGGGAAGGGCTAAAGGAATTGGTGCTTTAGTTAGGTAGCACAATGGAAAAGATAACAGGGCTTGCAGTTCTTGAGTTCAAATCCAGCCTCAGACGTTCTTTAGCTGCATGATTCTGGGCAATTAATTTCACCCTGTTTGACTTCGTTTCCTCATCTACAAAATGAGCTAAATAAGGAAATGGCAAAGCACTGCAGTATTTTTGCCAAGAAAACTCCAAGTTGGGTCATGAAGTATCAGACATAACTAAAACAACTGAACAGCAACGAAAATATTAGCCTCATCCCATTTCTATTGTATGAGACAACGAAGTGACCCAGGGAAGAGTACCAACCTGGAATCAGTAGGATGTGAGTTCAAATTCAGTCTTAGATACTTACTAGTTATGTGAAAGTGGAATTATCCATTAAACCTTTTGCCTTAGTTTTCTCATCTGTACAATGGAAAAAGGAGAAGGAAATGGCCAAGTACTACAGTTTTTGCCAAGAAACCACTAAATGGGGTCATGAAGAGTCATTCAGGACTAAAAAAGAACAACAGCAAATAAAGTAGCTGTGCAAATATCCATGCAAACATAGCATAGTTACGTGAACGACAAGAAATGACAGAGTGATTGCTGAAAGGAAATAGTGAAGACTCGCCCAAGCTGAAATATAGTGAGACAAACCAAAAGAACAATTTATAAAGTAATAGCAACACTGCAAAAATAAAGCACTTGGAAAGACAAGTCTCAAGAGAATAATGGCTCCTCAGACTGATTCCAGAGGAAAAGAATAAAGCATGCCAGAGTCCATCGCTGTAGAGTGATATTATCCAAGGTTCAAGTTCTCAAGTGTGGCAATCTGAAAAGGGGAGCTCTGTTTCTTACATAGTTTCAGTTTCTCTCAAAGACTTGGAAACATGTGTTTTCTTTCAAAGCTCAAACACGAGCTCATCTTTCCACATCTTGCCAGCTCCATCCCTCATATGGTATCAAGTAATCATGTTCTCCAACAATGGGTAAAATCTTAAACACATTTCAAGGATTGAAACTGGAGTAATATGAAGGGTGGAGAAAAAAAAAGACATTAAAAAAAGTAGTTTAGCAAATCTAATTCACATATCCATTGAATTCCATCATCTACACACTTATCCTATGACCCTAACCCAACATACAAGAAATATTTTCCATGTGCTTCTGCAGTCAAGCTTGGTCATTACAGAGTATTGAGTAGTTTGTTTTCTTTCCAAGTATATTGTTGTAGTGACAGTATGAATCTTTTCCTGGTTCTACCTACCTTTACTTACCTTTTTTCCCCATTCTTCTTGAAACCTTTATTTAAATTTTAAATGAGTCAATAATATTTATTAGGGAAGAGGCATGTCTTAACTAAGAGAAGTGATGATTAAATCTAAAAGATAACTTTGATTACATGGAATTTAAGCAAACCCATGGCACATAGTAGACACAATGTTTATTGACTGAATTTGAAAAAATGTGGGAAAACAAACTGATATCAAATAAACCTGGTGTACGAAGACATCATGTGTGTTTACAGAAAAAAAACCAAAAATGCAAATAAAAAGGGGAAAAAACTAAGAAACTTAATCCTGTATTTTTTTTTGCATTGGACAGGGTAACTGGTCCTAGAAAAGAAAAAAAAAAAACTTCCTTGTCTTCTTACCAGGGAGGGAAATTATGTTGTTGATATTGTTCATCCATTTCAACCACGTCTGACCCTTTTTGACTTCCTTAGGTTTCTATTGACAAAAATACTGATGTGTTTTGCCATTTTCTTCTGTAGTTCCTTTTGCATGATTTAACTGAGGCAAATCAGGCTAAGTGACTAAATCAGCAACATTCAGCTAAGTGTCTAAGCCAGATTTGAACTCAGGAAAATGAGTCTGACTCCAGAGTCAGAACTCTTTCCGTTGTACCACCTATGTATTGAGTAGTTTGGTTGAATTTTTTTCATCATTCATTTACTATGAATCCCTTGCTGTTTAGGGGAAGGGAAGAGATACATTCAAAAATACAGATGATGTTTAAGAAAACAAAATATGGATAAAATATTTTGGGAATAAAATGAAATAAATTACATTACTAATAAAAGGGAAAAAATATTTCACAATAAATTAAAATCATAAGAAACACAGAAAGGATGAGAAAAGGAAGGCAGTCACTTAAAAGTCCTCATTCCTTAGTTTCCTCATCCATAAAATCAGTATTTTGGACTTAATGGCCTCTGAGGTCCTTGTCAGCTCTAAATCTATATGCCTGGAATGCCTTGGGGAAAGATTTTGCTTGGGGAAAGACTTTGTTTGGTTTAACTCACTCTCCTTTTCTAAGTAAGGATCTCAGACATAACTGGAACTCAGAAAAAATTCGTGGTACCTTAGTAATTCCTGTTGTATGGGAGAGTTAATGGGTAAAATGTCTAAAAAAGTGAACATTAGTCTGAGTGGAAAAGAAGGGGAGATGTACAAAATAAGAGGTGGTGAGACAAATACCCGGAGGAATACGGCATTTAAGAATTCCTGGAGACTGATTGACTTGCAATGTTGCACAGGAAATCACAGAATTGTGCAAACTTTTTGTTCTGTTATCAAGTTGCATCAGAATGTCCTGAAGGCATACCCACAGTCAGAGTATAGAAGCTTAATTCCAGATCTATCACGCAGGGAGGGCAAGTTTGGTGAGTGATTCTGGACTCTTAGAATTTATTCTTTCTCTTTGGAATATCTCATTCAAAGTGATCCATTCCATAGTTACAGAAAATACTGAATCATATTTGAGTCTGACTGTAGCTCTTTGGCATTCCAATTGTTTCTGACAATTTTACAGTCTACTTTTATCCTTGACCTGATATTTCTTAGTTTGTACTGTAATGTTTCTGTGAACTGTTATGGGGGAGTTTCTTTCAGGAACTGACCAGTGAATTCCTTTCTTGTCACTTTACCTTCTTGTTCTAAAAAATCTGGGCTGGTTATATGAATTTCTCTTTGAATTTTGGTCAGAGGCAGGACAGTGATTTTTATTTTTTCCCCTCTACAATATACTTTGTAAGTCAACTTCTTTTTTTGTATGATTTACCTTAAAATATTTTTTGACTTGTTACACAATTTTACCTTTTAATTACATTTCTTGTCTCAAATCTGTGAAATGTATTTGATCAACTCAAATTTTCAGAACGCTTGCTGTTTAAGCCAAATTCTGCATCTCTCATTTCACACTGATAATTCTTTACATTATTTTTCCATGTTTTTTTCATTTTTCTCTAGCTTTTTTTTCTTTCTGATACCTATATATCATGACAAAAAAGAGAAAACTCCTGATTGATATCTTCCAGGAATTCTAGATGAACTTGCTTCCAGCCTGTGTTTTATTATTCTTGAGCCATTGTTTATAAAAATGCTTTGGAGTCATTCTATTCTGCATTTGGACTTTGAGATACCCTGGAAACAGAATCGTTCTTAATAGAGGGATTCAAGTTTTCTTTGATTATTCTTCCAGGGAATTTTCTGACTATGGAGTTTATATTAGTGTTTCACAATGTCCGCCTAGGAGGGGAAGTTCTGGGCTGGTCTAGTTCCTGATTTGGGGGGTCATTGAGTGTGGAACTAGCCAGGAACAGCTCCGAATGGAGCAATAGAAACTGCCAGTGCTCCAGGACAAAGCCTATCACTTCCCTCCTGGTTTGAGCACTTCAAGTTCTACCCTGGGATTGGATCAGAGTAATGGATACATTCAGGTGGCATTGGATAGAGTGTCAGACTTGGATTCTAGAAGATGAGTTCAAAATCTTACCCTCAACATTAATGTTACACCAAGATCCAGTGCCCTTCACCATCCTCATCACCCTTCTGGTTGTTAAGGAAAAGGATCAAAATCATTCTGAATGCCAAACATAGAAAATGTTAATTTTTTGTTTAATAACTTTTGGGGGAATGATCCCAGATTACTATTGACAAGGTACACCATCAAAACAAAAAAGGTTTTATTCATGTCCTGGAGAAGAGGAGAGGGTCAATGATTCCTTTGTCTCACTATTAATAGAATCAGAACACTCACTAAATCAACTTATCTACTGAATTATCTATCTAGGTGGGATAGTGAATAGCACTCTCAGCCTCAAGTAAGAAATCCAACCTCTGATGCCCATTTTATGATTCTGGGTTGTTTTGATTTTGTCTTCTTTGTCATCAAATTGAGTGAAGCTTGTCCTGTGATCTCTGCATTCCTGACTTAAGGCCCCTTTCCTTTTTTTTTTTTTAATACAAAAGATGGCCGCAGTCAGTGAGTTTCTAGAGGAAACTTTCATTTGGGGAACTAAAGACCAAAAATAAAAAAAGCCAGCAGAGTCATTCATTCTGGGAAGTGACTGCACTTCTCTGTACCTCTAAGTGCTGAAGAAAGGCTTGGTTCTAAGAATGCAGAAAGGGCTCTCATTGGCACTTAATGAAAATTTAAAGTTGAAAATTCTCCTAAGTCATCAGACAGGAAATCACCTCCAGGAAATGAATCTTGGGTAAAAATCTCTGCCTGAACAAGGCATTCTGTTGCTCTCATTTTTATTATATTTTATTTTTAATCTGTGAAATAAAACAAGAAACTTCATAACATAGTAAAAAAGATTTTATATAAAACAGCAAATCTCCTTTGTACAACTTGTTTTCCATTTTGAATATAAAACAAATTTTTCAGGTAAATTTCATTTCATCCTTACCACCCCCCATTCTAGAGATGACTATTATTAGACACAAATAGATATAAATATAAATACATATGCATAAATAGATATAAATATAAATATATACACATTAATATATACATTCATAATATACATGCATAAATAAGTATTCATATATAGATATAAATGTCAAATGATGATTTATGTATTTATGTATTTCATTTGACAGTTCTTTGTTTGGAGAGAATGTCTTTTTTCATATATCCTTTATAGTGACTTTTGGCTTTTATCATAGCTAAAATAATGTTTTCTTAAAACAGAATACTGTAACCACATACAGTGTCCTCTTAGTTCTGTCCATTTTGCTTGTCATCATTTAGTGCAAGTATTTTTATTTTTTTCTAAAATCATTGAATTCACCATTTCTTATAACACAGTAGTATTCCATCACAACTTGTATTCCCCAGCTGAGGGTATGCTGGCAATTTCCAGCTTTTTATCCCCATAAAGAGAGTGCCTATAAACATTTTGGAACATGTAGGTAGCATCCTTTCCTTTTTCCCTAAGCATCTTTGGAAACGGATCAAGTATCAGCATTGCTAAGTCAAAGGGTAATTTAATAACAATTTGGGCATCATTCCAAATTACTCTTGAAAAGGCATTTTATTAAAGCAAATAGCCTTCATGTATGACTTGGAGAAAAAGAGAGGGGCATCCATCCCTTTGTCTAACTAGTTCTGGAAACAGAATAGTCCCTAGATCTACCCCTCTCTCTAGATAATCAGGTCATACAGTGGATAGAGCCCTGGGCGTAGAGTCAGAAAAGGCCTGAGTTCAGATGCTGCCAAGTTGCTAAAATTCTGCCTCCATTTACTCAATTATAAGATGGTGATGAGAATAGGACTTACCTGATGGAAGAAATAAATATCTTGCCATGAGCTCAGAAAATCATTAGTGAAGCAGAAAATCCTTTATGGTAAGGTTCTTAAAAACTGGGTGACTTGAAAACAGATCTACCATTGGAGAGCAACATTCAGTTTTTTATTCCCAGTCCCAAAAAAAGCAAGTCCCTCCCCGTGTTCCCCATGGGCCAGAGACCACAGAGGTTACTGCCTGGCCACAGTACCTTGCATTTCTCATTCCATTGTTAGATATCAACTTAATTGTAACTGTTTTCACCTGTCTCAGGTAACTAGTATGGAAATGACATCTAATCACTTCTTACACCTGATAAGGTTCAAGTGGGATGATCAAATGCAATGAGATTGAAGATTTTGGGCACAGTGGTTAGGACCGAGTAAGCGCTAAATCAAGATTTTCTCTCCCTCTCCCTGTCTCTCCCCCTGCCCCACCCTCTCCTCCCTCCCCCTTTTCCTACCCTCCCCTTCCCTCCTCCCTTCCCAGACTCCTCCCTCTCTCTCCCTCTCCCTCTCTCCCTCTCCCTCTCTCTCTTCCCTCCCTCTCTCTCCCTCTCCCTCTCTCCTCCCTTTCCTTATATATATAATGCATATGTATATATGCAGAATTACACATAGAACAATAAAAATTATGAAAAAAAGAAAGGCTGGTAGAAATTTTAAAATATAAATAGAATGAATGAATTTATGAATTCATCAAAGAATTAACCAACAAATAAACATGTGCCCACACAAACATGAAATGAATAACCAAAGGTCTCTAACACTGAATTGAGTGGTTCAGCCTAATCTTTGTCCTGTTTTCCTAGGTTGCAGAAGCGAAACTCCCAAATCCTATGGAAAGAGCAGAAGAGAGAGAAAAATGAAGGATGAACTGGGTGTGGTCAGAGAAAAAGAGAGATGAGACTAGTCCCAGTCCTCTCCAGAAGATTCATTTCCATCCTTCACTGTCGCAAGAGAAAGGGGGAAAGGTTAAACTTATTCAAGTTTGTTTTTAACACAAACTATGTGCCAACACGTGGGTAAGAACACATAGAATTCTCTATGTATGTTCCAGCTGGTGGGGCCCCAGTCAGTATCAGAAAGCCGTACCCGGAGGATTTGGGCAATCTCGCCCATCAGTGAGATCCTTCAGAGACTGACTGAATCACCTACAGAGGGTTGGTTTCTGAATGAGGAAATAGGGTGGGAAACCCTGAATCCGAATTGAATCATTGTTTATTACATGAACGGACCACTCCTTGCTCCCATTCATTCGTAAAGCGCCCGAGTCCAGATTGGAAGGCATATCTTACTCTACCCTCACTCCTCTGCGCTACGGCAGCCCCTAGCTGCAACCTGGAGAGAAGTGAGGCAGAGGAGGCCTAAGATGGGAAGTACATCTTGAGGAAAATCTCTGAGTCTTTTTTATGTGCCAGAGCTTCTGAGAGGAGCGGGGCTTCCTGAACTTGGGACCACACACCATGGCTGTGTCCCCCACATCTGGGATGCCGGAATCCGATGTTGGTAACGAAGCTGAGAGAAGCGCCACTTTAGGTCTTGGGGGACGGGAAGCATCTGGCTTAAGGACCTGTATGCTGCTCGTCTCTGTGGCCATCACCCTGGTGGGGCTGGTGGGGAACGGCGTCGTCCTGTGGCTCCTGGGCTTCAGCATCCAGAGGAACCCCTTCTCCGTCTACATCCTCAACCGGACCGCGACCGACACCCTCTTCCTTTGCTGCCACATGGCCCTCTCCCTGTCTGAGCTGGTCTTTGGCGCTCATTACTTTTTCATCTTTCCCACCGTAGTCGCCTCCCTTAGAGACGTGGTGTCCACTCTGGGCCTGAGCCTGCTGGCCGCGGTCAGCACCGAGCGCTGTCTGTCTGTCTGTGCTCTTCCCCGTCTGGCACCGATGCCAGCGGCCCAGGCACCTGGCCACCGCGGTCTGCGCTGTGCTCTGGGCGCTGTCCAGCCTGACCTGGCTGGCACAGATAGTTGCTTGTTTTGCTATGAATGATCAGAACTTCTGTAACTACTCCATCGTCCTGGAGATGCTGCTGTTCCTCCTCCTCACTTGCACCCTGGGCATGTCCAGCCTGGCCCTCCTGCTGAGGGTCCAGTGCAGCTCCCGGCGCCGGCAGCCCCCCAGGCTCTACCTGCTGGTGCTGCTCAACGTCCTCGTCTTCTTGCTCTGTGGCGTGCCCATGGGGATCTGGAAATACTTAGACTTCTTCCAGGTAGATGTGATGCTCCCTGAGCCCCCCGGGCTCCTGGCCTGTGTGAACAGCAGGGCCAATCTCTTCATCTGCTACTTCCTGGGCAGACAAAGGCATACAAGAGGGAGGGAGGCCCTCAGGGTGATCCTCCAGAGGGCCCTGGCAGCTGAGCAAGAGCTGGAAGGAGGCACAGGGGACCCCCCCCCCAACAACCCCCAGACTTCATTCTGAGATTGAGCACGATATGCTGGGACAAGGCCGGCATTCAAATGAACCCCCGTTTCTGGCCCAGTAGCAGAGCCCCTTTCTTCTCCCAGGGAGGAGCACCTCCCATCTCTGATGTTGCTACCTAGGATCTGAATGCTCAGCGGTGAACAGACTTGCATTAAGTGCCTACTATATTTTTCTCCAGGGGATGTTGAGGAAAGAAATCCAAGGACTTCCATGGAATATTGGAATTCAAATGCAGAATGAGATACATCATCTGGATGACCCTGAGTGAGTCATGTAAATGTTGACCTCAGTAGCCTCATCTATAAAATGAGCTTGCTACAGAAATGGGAATCTTCTCCTGTTTCCTTGCCAAGAAAACCCTCAGATGGAGTCAAAAAGAGTCATATGACTGAATGACAAGGCTACAGAAGGCACTTTTGGCTTTACAAAAATCTCATTTAATCTTCACAATATTCCTGCGTTGTAGGTGCTTTCATGATACCCATTTTATACTTAAGAAAACTGAGGTAGAAGTTCAGTGATTTGTCCAGGATCTCAAAGCAAGTAATTTGTGAGAGTAGCTTCTGTACTCAGACCTTCTTAACTCCAGGGCCACTTCTCTGTATGCCATGGAGTTCGCTCACTTGCTTGATGCTGCCTTACCTGGTCAGTGAGAAACAGGATCTCATGTGTCCCCGGCCCAGAGGAGTTCTGCTCCAACAAATAGCCACTGTCTTCGTTCTGAAGAGTACAGGAAGAAGAAATACATCCTCTAAGACCCCATGGCTCCCTGTCTTCTCCTTGTCAATCTTTGTGATTGAAGGCAGATAGTCACCCTACCCTATCTTCCTCTCTCAGGCTGAAGCCACAAGTTTCTCTCAGATGTTGGTCCCCCTGACCCTGCCGTAAAAAGAGGAGATTCCAGTTCAGTTATGTACTCCCCCATTCCCTATTAGTGCACCTTTCCCTTTTCCCCCTCCCACTCTCATAAAAGGAATTTAGACAACTATTTTTTCTTTTTCTTTTTTATTTGTTTTGCAAGGCAGTGGGGTTGACTTGCCCAAGGTCATACAGCTAGGTAATTATTAAGTGTCTGAGGTCAGATTTGAACTCAGGTCCTCCTGATTCCAGGGCCAGTGCTCTAGCCACTGTACCACCTGGCTGCCCCGACCAAATACGTTTCTTCCTGTAAAGGTCAAGGCTGGTTTCAGAATCCTCTGCTGTTTCCAGTCTGTTTGTCCAGTTCTCAGTCTCTCTGAGACTCTGTTTCTATGTTTCTGTGACTCTATCCCATTCTCTCTTTCTCTCTGCATGACAAAGTTCCTTAGGAGGGCAGGGACTCTAGGGGTATTGTAGGACAGGACCCAGCCTAATGTGACCAAAACAAGGGAAGGGGAGATGCCATCCCAAACACACACACATATCACACATACCATGCACATACATATTTCATACAATACTTGTACTCACACAGAGAGAGAGAGAGAGAGAGAGAGAGAGAGAGAGAGAGAGAGAGAGAGAGAGAGAGAGAGAAGAGAAAGAACAACAATTTCCTAGGGAACATTCCAGTTGTGAGAGATGATTTGATTCCTCTACTGACAGTGACCTTTCTTTTTCTTCAGTGATTTCAGGTCCTATATTTTACCTGAAATAGGCCAGGCATGCTGTAACCATATGATTTTAAAAATCTTATTATCATTTGTATAATCAATTGTAGCACCTCTTCCTTATGTTAAGGCATCCTTACATTCCAAGCATAAGTTCTATTTGATCATAAACCATAATCTTTGTGATATTATTGTAATCCTTTAGCTAATATTTTATTTAGGATTTTTGCATCCATATTCATTAATATAATTGGTTGATAATATTTTTCTTCTATCCTTACTCTCCATGACCTCTATATCAGTATCAAATTTGTTTCATAAATTGAGTTGGGTAGGATCCCTTCTTTGCCTTTTATTAAATAAAAATTATTTAATTTTGGTATTAGTTTATATTTAAATGTTTGATAGAATTCACATTTGTATCCAACTGGTAATTTTTTTCTAAGGAAACCCATTTATGAACAGTTCAGTTTCTTTCTAAGATATTTCCTCTGCAGCTCCCCAAGATACTGGTTATTGATAATCATTTTTTCACATAGTAGCAGCATCGCTTGTTTGTCAGTTCTGGATATCTCAATATAATTTTTATTAATACCTTCATAGATTTATAAATTATTTTTGCTTCAACTTTTGTTGTTAAAACAATAGCTGAAGGCCATCATAAGGAAAGAACTTAGCAAAGAAGAGAGCACTAGGCCTCCTCCTATCATCTTTAGCACACATATCCAATTGACACAGTCTTGTTTATCCAGGCAATTGTTGGACCTGTTCCCCTCCCCCCCATACTTCCACAGAAATAAGAATGGCAATGGAAGACAACATAAAATGCTTGACAGTCTGCCTGCTGGGGCAGACTCAAAAATTATATGAAAATAATTATAAAACACAATTCACACAAATAAAATCAGATCTAAATAACTGGGTAAATGTGAATTGCTACCTAAATTAAATAACTTATTCAATTCCATACAAGTCAAACTTCCAAAAAATTACTTTAGAGAGCAAGAAAAATTGTATCTAAATTCATATGGAGGAACAAAAGGTCAAGAATATCAAAAAAATTAATGGGGAAAATGCAAAGTAAGGAGACCTAGTCATATCAGATTTAAAATTATTATAAAGCATCAGTAATCAAAACTGGTACCATTTAAGAAATAGAGTGGTGGTATAGACTAGTTAAAAAAGAAACAGTAGTTAATGACTATAATAATCTGTTATTTGATAAACCCAAAGATTCCAGCTTCTGGGATAAGAACTCACTCTTCAATAAAAATATATGAGGTGATGTTAGAAGCCAATTAGGAGAACAAGGAATAGCTTATCTATCAGATCTATGGAAAGGGGAGCAGTTTATGACCAAAGAAGAGATAGAGAACATTATCAATATTATAAAATGTAAAATGGATAATTTTCATTACATTAAATAGAAAAGGTTTTGCACAAAAAAACCAATGCAACTAAAATTAAAAAGAATGCCTTAAAATTGGAAACAATTTAAAAAATAAATTAAAAATAAATAAATAAATAAGTTTGGAAACAATTTTTATATTTGGTGCTTCTGATAAAGACTCCTGTCCATACTGGAAATGTCAGAGGCTCTGGACTGGCAATGCTAGGACTTCAGTGTTCATGTTGGGCCATCCAGATCAGCCACATGTTGAATGTGGGTCCTAGGCATCCACACTGGAGCATTGCTGAAGATCTTCCAACACACCCACAGCACAGCTCAAACTACAAAAGTCTCCCCTCCTAGAGCCAGGTTTAGATGGCCACTGGTGCACTGGGTCTCTGCTCTTCACTCTGGATACACCCACACTCTTGTGCTGGCAGATATTCCACTCTGGCAGATATTCCACTCTGTTCTTTTGTGAGTTCTGTCACTCCAAAAATATATTAAGAGAGTTAATAATATCATTTTTGAGAGAAACCAGGAGAATTTAACAAAATTTCTGCTATGTTGGCCTGAAAGTCCACATCACTATTATTGAGAGGAAATACAAAGGAAAGAATCTCAGAGATTCCATGTGGTACCTATTGCATTGGCAAAAATTTTAAAAAATGAAAAATCATAAATGTTTGAGAGGCTACCAGAAAACAGGTTGATGAGTGCACCATTAGTAGAGCTGAGAAATAGTTGAGACATTCTTGATAATAATTTGGAGTTATGTTCAAAATCAGAAATGTCACTCATATACTTATGCTCCAGACAGATTAAAAAAATAAAATATATACCTACCTACGTTACCTGCCTGCCTTTCTTTTTTAAAATTATTTTATTTTCCCTGCTAACATTCAAAACAAATTTCAACTGTCACTTTTTTTTATTAGTTTTTGCAAGGCAATGGGGTTAAGTGGCTTGCCCAAGGCCACACAGCTAGGTAATTATTAAGTGTCTGAGGCTGGATTTGAACTCAGGTACTCCTGACTCCAAGGCCAGTGCTCTAATCCACTGCACCACCTAGCTGCCCCTCAACTGTCATTTTTTAAGCCTTGAGTTCTGAATTCTCTCCTTTCCTCCCATCCCAGTCCCCCTTTGAGAAAGCAAGTCATTGTATATGGGTTAAAAATTTGCACCATGAAAAAAATTAACACAAAAGTCTTGTTGTAAAAGTAAATATAAATCCTCCTCCAAAAAAAAACCCCTCAAGAAAAATAAAATTAAGAACAATCTGCTTCATCTATATTCATCAGCTGTCTTGATCATAAATCCTTCAGAGTTCTCTTGGTCACGGTATTGCTGAGTAAAGCAAGCTAATCATCATTCAGTAAGCTGTTTTTCACATTGCTTCTGCTCATGCAAACTTTTTTCTTAGTACATCCTGTTCTTCATTTCTTAGAATAGCATTTCATCTTAATCACATATCAAGTGAATTTAACTATTCCTCAAATGATTCTCCAATGCCTCAATTTCTAGGTCCCCAACACCAGAAAAGAGTTGCTCCAAATATTCTTATTTATATATAGGTCCTTTGCCCTCTTGTTTTTCATCTCTTCTGTAAGATAGACCTCATTGTCACAGATTAAAGGGTAGGGAAAGGTTTTATACCCTTGGGCACAGGTCCAAATTTCTGAGAACAAAACAACAAGAATCAAAAAGCAGATAACTAGTGTTCCTCTTTTCCACTGAATTTGTCAAACAATTTAGAACATTTCTTTAAGTGACTTGCCTTTTCTTTATCTGTAGAATTATGAAAAAAAAATTTGGTTTTTTTTGTAAGGCAAATGGGGTTAAGTGGCTTGCCCAAGGCCACACAGCTAGGTAATTATTAAGTGTCTGAGACCAGACTTGAACCCAGGTACTCCTGACTCCAAGGCTGGTGCTTTATGCACTACACTACCTAGCCACCCCTTAAAAAGAATCTGTTTTTTAGAAACCACATTGCCTTCTCTTAATTTTTAATTCAGAACTTAGAATTTTGATAGAATCACTGTCAACAAATATTTAACGAATAAGCAATATCAAACAACATACAAGGTAGAAATTTTTTAAAATGTCCATATAACTTGCAACAAAGCTTATTTTTCCTTTCTTCTCTAACTCCCAGATACTCTGCCTCAGACCTGGAGGGATAATGGTAAATGAGTGTTCAAACAAATCCCTTAACCACTGTTTTCAGTTTCCTCACCTGTAAAATGGGAAAATAGTAGCTCCTACTTCACAGGATTATTGAAAGGGTATTAATATTGGCTAGTATATGTGCTCAGATAATTACACACAAATCACATTTATATGCAAACATAGTGGTAATTTTGTTAAGCAGGTCTTGTAGTAAATGCCTTTGGAAATATTATATCCTATGATCCTCAAATCAAATGTTATGATATTTTTAAAAGTACTTAATAGAATGCTTGGCACATAGTTGTATTTGCTTTCCATCCATGAAGAAATCCTTGACAAGCATGTGAATTGGATTTGAATGAGGGGGTACTGTGCTAAGCCATCAGCCTCAATTTCTCCTTTGAAGATATGAATCAGAATGACTGGAGAGGGTCCTAGATGCAAGGTAATCTGGCTTAAGTGATTTGCTTGGGGTCACACAGCTAGTAAGTTTCTGAGGTCAGAATTGAACTCAAGTTCCCCTGACTCCAAGACCAGTGCTCTATCCATGGAGCCACCTACCTGTCTATCTGGCACATAGTAGGCACTACATACATGCTTTTTTATCTTCTCTTTCCCTTTCCCAGAGCAACAGTAGGAGACAGAGCCAAGCTGTTAAAAGTCATTGTCCAAGGAGAATGCATGCTCTGATCCATCCAGTCAGGGGCATGAGAGGATCTTCCAAGAGACTTGGGACTGATAATTGTGATCAGATCAAGTCTTATTACTCTCACTGTAGCTAGGGTAGCTAAATTACACAGTGGATAGAGCACTGGCTTTGGAATCAGGACAGGAGTTCAAATCCAGCCTCTGACTAGCTGTGTGACTTTGGGCAGGTCTCTTAACCCTTAACTCTGAGACTGCTTCCCATCCAGGGTCATCTCCAGTCATCCTGATTCATATCTGGCCACTGGATCCAGATGATTCTGGAGGAGAAAGTGAGACTGATAACTTAGCCCAACCCTCCCTCACTCAAATCCAATTCATCTGCTTGTCACCTTCCTGATGTTGTGGGGTTAGGAACAAGTCCCAGAAGGGGATGGACAAACTGAGGGACACATAAATGTGACAGAGACTAGTATCCTTTGTAGATTACCAGGACATAAACCTAGGAAGCAAAGATTTGAGTTTTAGACTTTTCTACCATCTTTACTTTCCTACCCCCAATGAATAATCTGATATATGGTGCCTATATATTATGGTGTTTAACATGCTTCCAAAATAGTCATGTGAAAGAGGAATTAGAACTAAGAGGAATCAAAAATCATGAGAAAGTAAGGGGAAAAAGTACAAGACATTTTCAGAAATGATCATTATGTTTTCTTCTGCATTCGGATTCCATCATTTTTTTTCCATTTGCTTATTTTCCCTTTTTTGGCTTGCTTTTTCTCTGTATGTGGATGGCATTTTTCATGACAGGTCTCCTTGATCACTGAACTGCTGAGAAGAGCTGGATCCATCTTAGCTGATCATTTCACAATGTTGATACGAATGAGTTTTAGATAGCTACTACTTATCATTTTAAGAAAAGTTCCATTTAATCCTCTGTTCTCTAATTTTTTTGGAGGGGAGGTTTATAGAAAGGGTGTTGTGTTTTGTCAAAGTCATTTTTCTGCATCTATTGCAATAATCATGTAATTTCTGTTGGTTTTGTTGTTGATAAGCTCAATTATACTGAAAGTTTTCCTAATACTGAAGCAGTATTTCCTGATACTGAACCTTTTAGTAATAGAGTATTCTCATGGTGATAAATTCAGTAATTGTCTTGCTAATGTTTATTTAAAATTTGTACATCAGGATTTATTGGGGAAATTAGTCTATAATTTTCTTTCTCTTTTTTGACTTTTCCTATTTGACCCTCATTTTTTGAAAAGAATCAATGATGTCATGGAGTAGTATCTTGACTTGTGCATAAATTGGATTTGAGGGAGATAGAGGAGCACAATATCATGAGTTTCACTGTCTTCCAGAGTCATTGGTGTCCAGGAGCAAAGCAAAAGTCAATACAACTGGGCAGCTAGGTGGCAAAGTAGATAGAGCCCCAATCTTGGAGTCAGGTTGGAACTGAATTCAAATTTGACCTTAGACACTTAATAATTACCTAGTTGTGTGACCTAGGGCAAGTCAATTAACTGCACTGCCTTGTAAAAGTAAAAAAAAGTCAATACAATTATTAATTTTGGTTACAGTGAATAACCTTGGTATCGCCATCATCTGACCAAACTCTAAGCACTCCACAGCACCTACATCTGTTGCCTTTATAATGATTGTGGGGGGAAACTGTTCTCTGCCTATTCTATCAAGGGAAGTCCTCACATGCTTGGAATAGACATCCTCTTATCTTACCAACAGGTTTGAGGTCTATCAGTTACCCTCAGCCTGGTTGAGCAAATCTGGCCAGATGGATTTAATAAAGTGTGACCACTGCATGTGGGGAAACCAAAGGTGGATGAGCAGTCCTAGAAAGGCCTCAACAGCCCTAACACTAGAGGTACTAGTCCTTCCTGAACCTCCATACGAGAACAGAAAAACGAAATATTAAGCCAAGGGATAACATGTTCTGAAAATAGGGAGTCCCCCCTCCCCAAGGTAGGGGAGCGTGTTTACTTTGAGGAATGGAGACTTTTGTCAATACTTCTTTGCATCCTTTAAGGGAGACACTGCTACATGGTCTGCTAGGATAGAAGGTGATGGTGAGAAAAGTGTATGGAAGAAGGTAAGGAGAATAAGAAAGAACATGCTATTTATAATGAAGTGACTTAGAAAATGAAGGACAGAAACAGTAGGAAAAAGAAAACAGTAGTCCAAAACATAAAGAGAAAAGGAGGTTGTGCTTCAAAATTGTGACCCCCAAGGCTGACAGCTGGGAATGTGAAGAACCAAAAGCTGGGTGACTATTCATTCGAGAGTTTGAATATTATGAATTAGTTCTCTTTTTGTATATATATATATATATATATATATATATATAATATGTCTAGTATAGAGTATATATAATGTATATATATATAACATATATATGTAGGTAGATGATTATGCATGTCTCTCTATATATGCCTCTATGCATAGAATTTAAAAACTCAATGACTATATAAAGGTTGACTATGATTTTTATTAATTCAGCTTAAGATGAAAAGCCTTATTTTCATTACTCATGTTGCAATGGCCTCAAAAGACTGGGGCGAGGCATGTGAGAGGAAGTTAAGTCAAGGTGTGGTTTGGCCAAAATAGGAGAAGTGCCAAGTGCAATAGCAGCCTGTATTAATAGGTAAGTAGATGAAATTAAAGTGCTTTTCCTTTAGCCCAGATCTAATAAGGAGGCAGCACAGTTTGCACCAGATTTAGTCCCATGAAAGGAAAGCATTCATGCTCCAGACAGATCCTCTTCTCACTTGTCTGAAGAGCAAGAAAGGAAAGGGTTAGGGTTAGGGTTAGGGTTAGGGTTAGGGCTTTACTGAAGTGTCTTTATCTTCAGTTCTCAGACCAGTTTCCCTTGGCTTTTAAACCAAGGGCTATAAGGGAGGAATTTCTGACTGACCCTTCAGGATGACATTCCTGGCCCCTCCAAGGCATTATCAGACTTTTCCCTGGAGCTGTGCAGACACATAATCCCATTGCCCTTCTGAATATGTGAATGAAGAAGCCTATCTGAATTCAAGGACCCCCACCACCTGAGCCATCCTGACCCATCTCATTCCCTCTATGTCATACCCTCTATGCTCAATTAGATAAATTGATGTAAATTTATTAAGGGTCTATTATAAGCCAGACCCTGTGCTAAGCTCTTGGGGATGCAAAAAGAGGCAAAGGAGAATCCAAACCTTAAGAACTCACAATCCAGTGGGGGCCATCAACAAGCCAACAAGGTCATACAGACAAGCTATATATCATCTATCAAGGAGACACTTAAGAAAGGGAAGGTGTTAGAATTAAGATGGGTGAGGAAAGACTTCTTGTGGAAGATGGGATTTTAGTTTTGAAAAGTATTGAAACTAGCAGGCAGAGATGAGGAAGGAGAGCAAATTAGGCATGGGGGACAGCCAGAGAACATGCCAGAACTGAAAGACGGAGGGCTTTGCTCATGGGATGGCCCAGAGGCAGAAGTATGGGCTAGAAGAATATGTTTTAGGAAGAAGGTCTAAGACTAGGAGGTGTGATGGCTCCTTCTAAAGGGCTTTGAAAGCCAAACAGAACCTTCACTATTGAATATCCCAGCCTCTGCGTGTCCCTGTCACATATTTATTAACAACATAGCTTTGCTTAGGCTGAGTCATATGCCTGAAAAGTCCCCTACCCTGTTCTTAAAATGAGTACTGCTTCCCCAAGGCTTCTTCAATGATCCTCTTTCTTAGTGATGGATTTTTCACTCAAACTTCACATAATTCTTTCTTTCCACTTTTCTATGTAACTCCCCTGAATTATTGTGCCTTACAATTATTGGTATATCCCTTGAATCCCCCTTGCAGACATTGTCACAGAATCACAGTGGGGAAGAGGTAGAACCTAGATACTTTGGAAGACTCCACTCTAGATGGAAGAGAACAGGGAAAGTAATCACTGGCAATTTCTCTCTAGGAATAGAGCAAGAAGTGATACTAATAGGGTTTGGTTGAGGGGGCCTAGAGGAGAGAGTCTTGGAGGAAAATTAGGGATTGGTCCCAGGAGAGCAGAAGTCTTGGGAGAGCCTACTTGTAATTAAAAATCCATGGGGAACAGGCTTGGATCCCATTTAATTTCAGTTACAGAAAAATGACCCAGGGAATAGGGCATTCGAGGACAATCCAGATCATATTTCCTTGGTAAGTGGGAACAAAATCACAGAAGATCATAAGATCTAACCAGACCTATGACATCTACATCCAGGTAACTATGTCATTGTGCCAGAGGTGTGCTTATCAAGGCTAAAACTGTGGAATATATAATATACTCACTAATTTTTCCTTGAAGAAAAAATGTTCAACAAAGAGGATTAAAATACATATTGATATTGATTATTTTGAGGGTATATTAGTTCAAAAAGAAATGATGAATGATGATGTTTTTTTGTTGCCCTTCATTCTTGAAGAAGACCATGACATCAGAGGAAATGATGCCATGACAAGCACATGAATTGGATTGGGGTGGGAAGGGGGTGCCTGGTTTACTGTGCTAAGTCACCAGCCTCACTTTATCCTACAGAGTCATCTGGGTCCAAGGACCATATACAAATCAGGGTGACTTCAATCAATTCAAAAGAGACTTTGCTTAGGGAAAGACATGCGCTAACAACATCTCCACTCTTCCTTGGCTGATCCAGTTGCTTCCCTAAATTCATCATAGAGAACCTCAATATACAAGGGCCTTCAATGAACGATATTTCAAATTGTGGTTGACTCTGGGACCAATCAGGAAAACCAGTGATTCTGTTATTCAAAACACATCTCTGGCAGCTCTGTTCCCAAACTCAACCCTGAGCCATTCCATAGACTTTACCCATACCTCTCCTTTGTAACCTACCAAGAGGAACTTAACAAAATTATCTAGGGAGCAAAGAAGCCTTTAACTAAGGGTTCTGATTTTGGGGTCTTGAGTTTGTTATTTGCTTTTTAATGAATAATTTAACAACTGCATTAAAAATACATTTTCCCTTAGTAATTCTATTTTAAAGCATCATTTTAAGAAGGGATCAAATGACTTCACTGGAATGACTGACAAAGGTCATGGCACAAAAAATGCGAAAACTCTGGCATCTGAGGATGGTACCACCCCAGGGAATGTCCCAGGGATTAGAAACAAATTATACTGGAAAAGTCAGGGAGAAATCAGGGCCAGCTTCTCTTGGGAATTAAAAGTCCAGAATGGATCAGAAGATGATCAATTTAACAGTAGAAGAGGTGTGAGAAGTCTTTAAACCATTGCCTTTCCTGGGAAATCACTGAAATCAACTCTCATCACCAAGAGGAGTAAAGGCAAAGATGGACTGGTAGGATCAAGTTTTGAGTATATTCACAGAAATAATAAGTGGGACTTTGACTCAGTTTCCATAAACACTGTATGGGGCCTTAAGAACAAACTTCTAAAAATATATGAAATTTTTTTACACTTAAGTTCAAAAATAGTTCCTCATAAATCAAGGCCCTGAAAGTCTAGGCAGAGGTACCATGGAGGTAGGTCTACTGGACTAGTCCTCCTAAAGTAGGTGTTAGGATAGATGAACAAGTTCTTAAGGTAGGGTGACCCTCTGAGGTGACAAAATGCTGGTTGGTGCATTTTATTCTGCATGAATAAAGATCCCACATCTTCAGACTTCTCATTAGAAGGCAGACCATTCATTGGACATCTTTCATTTAGAAATCTGAAGAGAAGAGAAGTAAAGGTGCTAAGTGAAGAGTCCAAGGGTTCCTTTAGGTCCCACTTAATATGAGCTGAGGCCAGGGAGGGGAGTACATTCATTCCCCCCTCCATTCCCCAAGACCAGGAAAGAGGGTCACGTCAATTCAATAGACATAGTGAGTGGCTGGATCCCTGTTCCTAAGGCTTGAGTTAGGTGGGAGTCCTGAGGAGTGTAAAAGGAAAGTGGGGGGGCAGGGAAGGAACTCTTGTCCAACTTAGAAAAATGGTTGACTTTTTTCACACTCTGCTCATTCTTCCACATGATGTACTTTTGACTTACCCTCTCTGTCACTTGTAGGACTGGGCAGGTCAGTGAGGAGGGTCCATGTGATAAGTGCTCCCTCAGTACTTAGCATGAGGGAGGGTACTTGCACTAGATAAGAATGACTCATCCCCCCTTCTCATCTAGCTCATACCAGGAAATCCATCTAGTATATCTCAAAAGGGAAACATTTTTTGAGTATGGAAATGATCAGGGCTAAGAGTGGGTTAGAATTCCAAACCAGGGAAGTGGCATAGATTGCATTCTTGTCCACCTTGTAAACAGAGTTAACCCAAAGACTCTTTTTGCTCCATCTGTGGAATGGCATGGTTTTGTTGTTTTTGTTTTTGTTTTTGTTTTTATTTTCCCTTTAGGAGCCCACAGATGCCAACCCCCTTATCAAATGTAGGGACCCTCAGCTTTAAGAATGACATTCCCTCCAAGTAGAACATATAAAAAAATCATCTATCTTCCAAAGCAAGCAAAATATGTGCAGAAGAAGAGAGGAGAAAGTGAGCACAGCTGTGATTGGACTCAATTGGCAAACCTAGAGTCCTAAAAGGATTCTACACTAACTCTCTCGGGTGTCCTCAGGCTTATCTCTCCAGAATTTCTTAGGGAGAGATCTTTCTCTGTTCCATCTCAGCCTCATCTTTCAGGATCCTCTAAAGGATCACTCTCTGGGACGCCCTTCTCTTCTGCCTGAAACTACCAAGGATGAAACAAATAAGGATGTTTCTGCTGCTGTTCCCACAGGGTACAACTGAAAGTCAAAAAATGATGCATAGTATATTAATCAGCCTATAGAAGAGAAACCAGTAGATTCCCACAGGCAGGTCACAGAGCAAGAACATAAGGATTTTGCACAGAATGGGAAAGTAGAGTTTGGAGGGTCACCTCTTCTGGGAGTGGCAATAGACTTTAAGGACTATAATCATGCTGGACACAGACATGAGACAAACTAGGAAGAGGACCAAGGTCACAAAAGAGAAGTTATATGCCACAAGTGACATTACACTGTAGGGAGAAAATCAAATAAAGCCCAGGCATCGCTATCTAGTAGATTCCTCAGGAGGTAGAGAGGGTAGAAGACTAAGCACACAGTGGCAGAGTTGTGCTTGGGGTATTGGCAATAGGACTAGATTGGGAAGTGCACTGAGAGCTCTTACTGTGGATCACAGCCAGGAGGCTCAAACGCAAGGTATAAAAGAAAAATTTGAGACTCATAACAAATCTTTTTACTCTGTCCAAAAAGTCAGAACAAATAAATGAGATGGAGCTTAGAATCTGGCAACCCAGGTAGAAGAATTCAGTCCCAGTCTGGTTGGGGATGTAGGCAGAGAAGGGAAGGCTCTTGATGCAAAACCCCAGATCTTGAAGACCAGTCCATTCATCACCAACCCACAACAACGGATAGCAAATATGATGGGGTTAGAAGTTGCAACAAATGCCCAAATGTCCCAGCTTCACAATCATCCAAAATGAGTAAGAGAGAATCACTGGTATTTCTCTGTCTTGAATTCATCAGTTGAGTCTTGAGGCATTTGGATTGAAATTTGCAACACGGTGATTGAGGCCATGCTGGAGAAACCTCCTCTATGCATTGCTGGCTTTGACATACTTGTGGATAAAACAGCAAAGAAGACTGAGGTGTCAAGAATATGCCCATTCCATTCCTCACCTCAGGCTAGAGTGAACCCAATTACAAATGAAAAAAAAAGTTTAGAGATTTGACTGAAGGGATGGGAAAGAAATGCCTTTATAGTGGGAAGACTTCTTCAGTCCAGTCCTCATCATTGCTCTACCCTCAGACCAAGGTTCACAAATGCTTCATGTCACAAGGAGGAATGGATAATGGAACCCTTAGGCATCAGTGACAGAATCAATCTCTCAGGGTGTTTCTAAAGAGGTTCAGGGGGAGAGAGAATGGGAGCAGATTGAGAACTTCCTCTCAAAGGAGACTCTTCTACACAGGAGGGTATGTTTGTGGAAAAAGATACTGCATGATGCCTTGGGTGTGATAGTCTTCTCATTTTCCCATAAGTTTTTCCTGTATCATTTATTTTTGTAATTGAAATTTTGTTTAACTTTCTCAGTTATATACAAAGGCAATTTTCAACTATCATCCATTTGCAAGTTTTTGAGTTCTACCGTTTTCTACCATCTTCCCTTCTTTCCCCTACTCCATGGCCTTGAACAGTTATTCAGTAAAAGTTGTACATGTATGATTGTGTTTAACCTTTTTCTATATTAGTCATATTGTGAAGTAGAAATTAGAATTAAGGATAAAAATGAGAAAAAAAGAAAAATGAAAGAAGTTTTTAAAAAAGTTAATATAGTATGCTTTGCTCTGCATTCAAAATCCATTATTTTTCTTTGGATCTGGATGGCATTTTCTTTAACAGGTTTCTCAGGATTGTCCTTGATATCTGAACTGCTGAGATGAGCTTCATCCATCATAGTTGATCATCCTACAGTACAGTGGTAAATGTGTGCAATGTTCTCTTGATTTTGCTCACTTCACTCAGCATCAGTTCATGCAACTTTTTCCATGATTCTCTAAAGACTAGCCACTTAAGATTTCTTACCGAAAAATAATATTCCATTACATTAATATGCCATAACTTGTTCAGCCATTACCCAATTGAAATGCATCCCCTCAATTTGTAATTCTTTGTGACTACAAAAGAGGTGATATTAATATTTTTGATCATGTGAGATTTCCCCCATTTTTGGTTTGCTTAGTGCAATTGCCTTTTAGGTAAAGTTCCAAATTGTTCTCCAGAAGGACTGGATCAGTTCACAACTATGCCAACAGTGCATTAGTGTCCCAGTTTTCCATGTCCTCTCCTACATTGATCATCTTCCTATTTTGTCATAGTTAATCTGATAAGTGTCAAGTGGTACCTCTAAGTTGTTTAATTTGCATTTCTCTTATCAATAATAATTTGGAGCATTTTTTCATATAATTAAAAATAGATTTTATTTCATCTGGAAACTTCCTGTTTATATCCTTTGACCATTTGTCAATTGGAGAATGACTTATAATCTTTGAAATTTGACTTAGCTTTCTTTCTATAATATTTTAGAAATGAGTCCTTTTTTTCAGAAACACTAGTGAAAATTGTTTTCCAATTTTCTTCATTCCTTCTAATCTTGACAACATTGGTTTTATTTATACAAAACTTTTAAATTTAATTTTCAATAGTCAAAATCATTCATTTTGCAATTTATAATGTTCTCAATTTCTTATTTGGTCACAAACTTTTTCCTTCTCCTTAGATCCATTTATAGGTCTTTTATATCACCTGAGTTCTGATCCTAGTGTCTTTTGGTTTATCAAACAGTGGATTACTTTGGCCATTTGCTACTGTTTCTTTTGTACCTATTTTAATCCACTGGTTCTTTAGTTTATTTCTTAACCACTATCAGACAGTTTTGATAACTGCTGTATTAAAATGGAGTTTTAGATCTAGTATAACTAGGGCTTTGCATCTTTTTCACCACTTCTCTTGTTATTCTTGAACCTTGTGACTATTTTTTCTAGTTTTGTAAAACATATTTTTGGTAGTTTGTTTGGTATGATATCGAGTCATTAGCCATAAACTCAAGCAATTCCATGGGGATACAAAAAAAGAGGTGAACAGAACTAGAAGACTGTTGTATACATTGATGAAAGGATTGTGCTATGATCAACTCTGATGGACTTATTATTCTTAGTGGTATAATGATCAGAGTCAATTCTAAGGGACTTGTGATGGAGAATGGCATCCACATTCAGAGAAAAAACTGAGCAGTCAGAATACAGATCAAAGTATTTCAATTTTTGGAATTTGCTTTATGCTTTATGCTTTTTCTCTTCTCATGTTTTTTTCTTTTTCATTTTAATCTGATTTTTCTTTCCTTTCTTAATATGACTAATATAGAAATATGTTGAACATAGTTATACACATATAACATATAACAAATTGCTTCCTGTCAAGGAGTGGGAGGAAGAAATAGAGGAAGGGAGAAAAATATGGAATGCAAAACCTTGCAATAAATAAATGCTGAAAACTAAAAAAAAAAATTACCTTTGGGCAGGTCAGTCTTACAGATCCACTAATGAACTCTTGGGAAATCAGTGTCTTCTTAGAAAGAACCACAACTGCTTCAACATATATTGTATTCTCTCATTTGTTATTTGTTTCCTTTCAAATATCCTGATATCTGAATAGTATTGATTTTAGATTATTTTTGTTTTACTTTTTATTCACTCTGTGAAGGTAGAGAGAATATACAATTTCACTACACTATTAACTGCTTAAGAAGTCAGTGATTGAAATATATTCATTACTAATATTTTGCAAGCATCACAAGCAAGATAACTTTCTACACCTCCTGATGCAGTGTCATTTAATCATCCTCATGTATCCTTATCCGTCTTTCTCCTGAGTAACCCAGTGAGTCTATCACCAACCTCTATGGCTTGGTTATCTTTAGGTATGAATTAGACAACCACTGAATATATCACCCCCATCTTGAGATCTGATAGAAGGACAAATGCAGAGCTATACCCACTTTCTAAGACATAGAGTGGGAACGATTTTGAGTTGGAGAAAACTGTAATAATTATTATGCTAATAAATGTATGTAAACCACAAATCACAACAACACAAGTCTGGTCTCTTTCCAAGAAGGAGAATATAAAAAAAGTGAAGGAGACCAAGTGGATGAATAAGAATAATGCTATCATTTCTATTATTATTATAAACATTGAAAATAATATATTATTATTAAAATGGCATTTCTATTTCACTTTAAGTACTATGGAATTGCATTACAAAGAGTTTTCCATTGCATTGTCTCCTTTGAGACTCAAGTGTATTTCTGAAGCCAGAATGTGGTTTTTTGGGCTCCCAGTACAATTTCTCATAATGGTTTCAGCCATGATCATACAGATGACTTTTATATCTACAATCCTTTTAAGCCTGTCAGTAATGTCATAATTATTCATTAAGCATTTTCCATGTTCTAAATGCTGTGTAAAACTCTGGGGACCAAAAGAAATCCTGAGAATTAATTAAGTTTAGAGGAAGTCATCTGGATGAGAATCTAGCAAATCACACAGAGAAGGAGCAGCCAATTAAGTAGGAGAACTAGGAAAGTGGGCCCCAAGAATCTGGGGAGAAGACAACCTCAAAGAGGGCAACACGGTCAACCATGCCCAAAGCTGCAAAGAAGTCAAAGAGAATGAAGATTAAGAAAAGGCTATTGGATTGGACAGGAAGAGAACATCGGTCATTCTGGAGAAAGAAGTTTCAATGGAAGGATAAGGTCAGAAGCACAACTGTAAGGGATTAAGAAGAGAATGAGAGGAAAGGGCAGAAGAAATATATGATGATAATTACAATTAAATAAGTGGTCTATGTTCTTCCTGTTTGTCTTGTTTTAATTTTAATTTTTATTTGCTTTTTAGAATGGGAAAGACATTTTTGTAGGTGATAGGAAACTGGTGCCATGTCAGGGCAGACTTCACTTAATTGAAATCTTTCCTCCTGTCTTCTCTGCCATCCCTGTGCCTGTGGGGATTATTAAAAATGAAAGGACCTGCATATGCAAAAAATATTTACAGTAGCTCTTTTTATGGTGATATGGAACTTCAAATTGAGGGGATGTTCATCTATTGGAACATGGCTGAAATATGGTATGAGAATGCCATGGAATATTATTTTTTATAAGCAATGATGAGTAAGTAGCCTTTCAGAAAAACCTTGAAAGACTTACACTAACTGATACTGAGCAAAGTGAACAGAACATTTTACTCAGTGACAGAAACTCTGTATAATGACCAACTCACATAGGCTTAGCTCTTCTCAATAATTTAGTGCTTAAAGACAATTCTAAAAGATGTGTGATGGAAAATCGCATACAGATTCAGATAACAAACTGTAGAATCTGAATACTGATGAAAGCATACAATTCTCACTTTTTCTTTATTTCTTTCTTCAGTTTTTTCCCTTTTGTTCTTTCACTCTCTGACTATGGAAATTTAAATGACAGTATATGTATAATCTACATTAGATTGCTTTCTACCTTGGAGATGAGGGATAGAAGAGAAGGGAGGGAGAAAAATTTGGAACTCAAAATTTTATAGAAATGAGTGTTAAAAGTTATCTTTACATGTAATTAGAAAAAATAAACTACTTTTAAAAGTGAAAAAATATAAAAAGAGGAAAAAATTCCTAGTTCTTTAGTAGTACCTGTTATGTGAAAGAAGTTACTGGTAAAATGTTGTCTAGAAACAGAGTATATTAGTCTGAATGATCATAAAGTTTGGGGTGAGGCAGATCACAGGGCATCAGGACAAGAGGGAGAGATAACTAATCAACAGAGATAATGAGATAATAGACTGACATAATAGAATTTAAGAATCCCTGATGGCTGATTGGTCAGTTCTATTGCCTAAGAAAACAAAGAATTTTGTAAAGTTTTGATAAGGCTTGTTTTGTTCTCAAGACTCATCAGTGTCTTGAGCACAAAACCAGTCATAAGACAGACATTCATCTCCAGGTCAATCACCCCAGGAAGGTTAGTTTTGGTGAGTGATTCTTGGCTCTAAGTCTTTATTCTTTTTTGAAATATGAAATTTAAATTTTTCTGCTCCAACTTCATAATGACTATTAATTCAGGTTTGATCCGGACTTTGGTATTTGAATATTTTCTGATGTTTAGTAGCTATCTCTTACTTTGTCTTGTAATGTTTCTGCAAATTTTCATGGGGAGTTTCTTTCAGGAGCTAACCAGTAGATTCCTTTTAATGATTTATTTATTTATTTTCACATTACTACAATAATCTTGTTGTGAAAGTAAACATAAATTCCCCCCCCCCCAAAGACAGAGAAACCTCTAGATAAATATATTGAGAGGAAAGAATGTGTACTTCAGTCTGTGTTAAGATATCATTGACTCTGTCCCTGGAATGGGTTGCATTATTTATCTAAAGTCCACCAGAGAAAAATTGCTGCAATATTTTATCCAATGGTTGTTATTGTTAACTGTATTTCCTCCTCAATCCCATTTATTCTATTCTCTCTCTCTCTCTCTCTCTCTCTCTCTCTTTCCTTTCACTTTGTCCCTCCTCAAAAGTACTTTGTATCTGACCATCCTCATCCTCTCCCACGATCTTCCTTCTCTTCTATCACCAACACCCCCTCTTCCCTCACTGTGTCCCCTTTCTCCTTAGAGTGAATTTCAGTTTTTGTTTGATAAATCTTTTTTTGCTAGACAATGGGGTTAAATGACTTGCCAAGGTCACATAGGTAGGCAATTATTAATTGTCAGAGACTGGGTTTGAAATCAGGTTCTCCTGATTTCAAGGTTGGTGCTCTATTCACTGCACCACCTAGCTGCCCCTTGTTTAGCAACTTTCAGAGAATTTTCTGACTTTGGATTTGATGTTAGTGTTGAGCTATCTGCTCTTTTGAGGGGAAGCTCTGTACCACTACAAAAAAGAGTTGTTATTTTTAACATTAGAGACTTTTCCGAATTTTTAATGATCTCTTTGGGATATAGACCCAGCAATGATATTGCTGGATCACAGAATCTGCACAGCATTATTGCCCTTTGGGCATAGTTCCAAATGACTCTCCAGAATGTTTGGATCAGTTCACCACTCCACAAGCAGATCATTAGTGTACCAGTTTTCCCATATCCTCTCTAACACTGATCATCTTCCTTTTTTTAATCACCTTAACCAAACTGGTAATTGTCATGTGGTAGCTCAAAGTTGTTTTAATTTGCATTTCTTTTAACAATAGTGACTTGGAACATTTTTATATGATTATTTATTATGAATTTATATATGTATATGTAAATATATTTGTATATATATTTTATGAATATGAAGTTTTAATCTTTATCAAAAACTGTTCCTATCCTTTGATCATTTATTAATTTTTACTATTTTATCTAGTTTTTTGGTAGTTTGATTAGAATGGCATGGAATACATAATTTATTTTTCATAGAATTGTCATTTTTATTATATTAGCTCAACCTAACCATGAGAAATTGACAATTTTCCAGATGTTTAGATATATCTTTATTTGAGTGTAAAATATTTTGTAATTGTGTTCATATAGTTTCTAAGTTTGTCTTGGGAGGTAGATAGATTTTGAAATCCTATTGGGAATGCATGTTATTCCCTCTCTTGGTCCAATTTGTTGTGAGTAAGATATTCATACCCTTCCCTCCTTCCCTCTACCATAATAATGCTTTTTAAATACCAAAGATGACCTAGGTCAAGAGTTTTCTAGAGGAAATACTGGCTGGGAACTCAGACAAAAATTTTGTCGAATCATCAAGATTGAATTGACTTCTTCTACAGTCAAAATTGTCATTCATTCTGTGAAGTAGCTTATCTTCTTTGTACCTCTATGTGGTGAATAAGGGCTTGTTTCAGTGAAGCTAGAGATAGCTCACATTGGCACTTAATGGACACTTAGAGTTTAAAAATCTTTTTTTTTCTGTTGTCTAAAGTCATTTATAGGGAAATCATCTCCAGGATAATCATCTTGAGAAAAATCTCTGCCCAGACAAGGCATTTTATTGTTTTGTTTTTATTTGTGTAATAAAACAAATATTTTCATAATACAGTTCAATAAAAAAGATCTTTGTACAAGAGACTGAAATCTACTATGTGCAAATATAAAACAAAATCATATAATTTTTTTCTATTTTTTTCTTCTCTATTTCTCCCCCACCCTAGTGACACTACACATAAATACACACATATATATGTACATATGGATACACATATGTATTTATATATTCAAACATTCTTACTTCTATCACTTCTTTCTCTGAATGAAGAGAATACCTTCCTTCATATGTCATTTAAAGGTTATTTGGGTATTTATTATAATCAAAATAACAATTATTCTAAGGCTTTCTTAAAACAATATTACTATTGCTGTATACAATGTTCCCTTGGTTCTTCTTATTAATTTGTTCATGTATTTCCATTGAGTTCATATTTGGGGGTTAATTGCTTAATAAATTTTATTTCTTTTGCTCTTTACAACAATCCTGGAAAATAAATGAGATTATCATCCCCATTTGACAGTTGAGGAAACGGAGATAGATGACATGTGACTCATACGAGGTAAGTCAGGACAGGTCTGTGACTAGATATGAACTCAGGCTGGTCTTTCAGGATCCAGACCCAATACTGTACCCATAGTTTCCACCTATGGAATATCATATGGAATGCCATATCAGGAGTGTACGTGACTGATTCAATGTCAATGTCTCTGAAGTAGTCCTCTTGTCCATAGAAAACAAAGTTAAATGTCTTTGTTCTCCATAGAAAGATATAATGAGTCACTTCTGAGTGGAAAGAGAAGAAGATCTCCCCCAATACAATAAATTCCTTCAATTTTGAGGAGAATAAGTTCTAGGAAATTGTTCATTCTATGTATTCCATCTCTGCAGAAAGAAATGGAGACAGGAAACACTTCTGGTGTGTAGCCAAAATGGCAACTGGAAGCTAGGAAGCTCACAGAGTTTTTTCCTGAAGCAACTTTAAATGAAACTTCTACACAGACCTTAAGGCTACAGATCCCATCAAAAGAGATTGAAACAAGTTCACATCTCACCTCACTCACCTCAGAACATCAGTAAATGTCTGTCTCTTCTAGGTAACAGAGAAGTGTAGCCCAGAATAGGTGGGAGAACAGGAATGTCAGCAGGAAGCTTTGAGTCACAGTAAAGGTGAGGGTTCAACAAGTCAGTGTGGTAGCAGGTGAGCAGTGGGAGTGCTAACCCCAACTCAGAGGAAAAAGTCAGAACCCTAGCAATGCTAGTACAAAAGATGGGACTGGATTGGGAACAAAACTTTTTCAGAGACAGCACAATGGCATAAAAAGGGAACAAATCTCTGCATAGTAAACACCTTGGAAAGCGATATCAGATTCAAATCCAAGCCCTAGGAGAAAAAGATGTACTATTTTCCCTGTACCCCAGGAGAAGGGTACAATTATAAAAATGAGCAAAAAATACAGAGTGCTAATATAGATAACCACAACTCTGATAGAGACAATAAAAATGACATCTCAGAAGAGGAAAACAGAAAAAAATGCCTACATGTAAAGTGTCAAAGGAGTTTATGAATTAGTCTCAAATCTGAAATGAGCTTTGGAAGAGATCAAAAAGGATTTTAAAAATCAAAGAAGAGGGGCAGCTAGGTGGCACAGTGGATAGAGCACTGGCCTTGGAATCAGGAGTACCTGGATTCAAATCCGACCTCAGACACTTAGTAATTAACTAGCCATGTGGCCTTGGGCAAGACACTTAACCCCATTGCCTTGAAAAATCTAAAAATAAATATATAAATAAAAAATCAAAAAAGAGAGGAAGAAGAGAAATGTGAAAAGAAATGAGAGCCATGCAGGAGAATTGTGAAAAAAAAATCACTGAAGAAATCAACTGCTTTAAAAGTAAAAATGATTGACTGGAAAAAGAATGTAACCCATTAAAACATAAAGTTGACCAACTAGAAAAGGGAAACAAAGCCAAGATGGCGACAAGAAGGGATCAAGTCTTAGGAGCTCTCTGATAAAATTCATCAGCTAAGGACTCTAACTAAACTTTTGAGAGACAGAACCCACAAAGGGACCCAGTGAGGCAGTTCTCCTATTCAAGGTAACCAGGAAAAGAGCAGAAAGGCTCTGCTCCCCGGGATTGGAGAGGCGGCCGCCAGAGGGGTGGCCCGCCAGAGCCAAAGAACCTCAGCCTCCCAGAGGCAGCCCCAGGGCGCTGGGAATCTCAGCTCACAGCAGCGGGGGAGTCTCCTGAGCTGCACCCCGAGGAGCACCAGGCACAAAGTGGGGGAACAGCGGGGGACCTCTGCCAGAGCGAGCATGTGGAGCCCAGCCCTCAGGGCACACAGCAAGCAGCATCCTCTTTCCCCAGCCCTGATGCAGGAAACAGAAGCAGGCAGAGCCAGTAAGCAGGAGCCCCCAGGGCATGAGCCCATTGAGCTGAGGGAGGGGAGTGAAGAGAGACTGTGAGCTCAGTCCTCTGCCCCTGAAACAGGACTCTGGGGCTCTGACCACATTCATATCCTGATCTCAGTCTAGGCTCCCCCCATAGAACAGCAGCCTCCCCCACCTCAGCCCCCTTGGCAGAGGGGGGCACTTATGGTCATTCACAGACCAGGAGGGAGGACAGAGCCACACACACTGAGACCCTTGTGGGAGTGTCCCAAAAGCTCAAGAAACACCCCAAACCAGGCCCAGGCTGGGCAAATGAGCAAGCAGAGAAACAAAAAGAAGACTATTGAGAAATATTTTGCAAATGAGCCCAAGAAGGACCAAAATACTCAGTCTGAAGATGAGGAAGCACAAGCTCCTGCATCTAAAGACTCCAAGAAAAACAGAAATTGGGCTCAGGCTATGATAGAGCTAAAAAAAGACTTTGAAAATCAAATGAAGGTGTTGGAAGAAAAACTGGGAAAAGAAAGGAGAGAGATGCAGGAAAAAACATGAAAATGAAGTCAGCAGCTTAGTCAAGGAAATCCAGAAAAATGCTGAAGAAAATAGCATGCTAAAAACCAGCTTAGGTCAAATGGATAAAACAGTTCAAAAAGTTATTGAGGAGAAGAATGCTTTAAAAAGCAAAATTGGCCAAATGGAAAAAGAGATAAGAAAACTCTCTGAGGAGAACAAATCCTTCAGACAAAGAATAGAATTCAGGGAGATTGATGAATTTAACAGAAATCAGGAATCAATACTTCAAAACAAAAAAAAAATGAAAAATTAGAAGAAAATGTGAAATATTTCATTGAAAAAAGAACTGATATGGAAAACAGACTTAGGAAAGATAATTTAAAAATTATTGGAATACCTGAAAGTCATGATCAGGAAAAGAGCCTTGACATCATTTTCAAAGAATTACTACAGGAAAATTGCCCTGAAATTCTAGAAGCAGAGGGCAAAATAGAAATGGAGAGAATCCACCAAACCCCCAGAGAAAGAGATCCCAAAAAACCAACCCCTAGGAATATTATAGCCAAGTTCCAGAACTCCCAAGTCAAAGAGAAAATATTATAAGCAGCCAGAAGGACACACTTCAAATATCGTGGAGCTGCAGTCAGGATCACACAGGACTTAGCAGCAGCTACATTGGAAGCTTGTAGGGCTTGAAATACAATATACCAGAAGGCAAGAGAGCTTAGAATGCAGCCAAGAATGAACTACCTAGCAAAGCTGAATGTCCTCTTCCAGGGAAAAAGATGGACTTTCAATGAACCAGGGGAATTTCAAATGTTCCTTTTGGAATGGCCAGAGCTGAATAGAAGGTTTGATCTTCAGATACAGGACTCAGGTGAAGCATGGAGATTGGAGGAGAGGGGGGAAATATGAGGGACTTAATGAGGATGAACTGCATGTATTCCTGCATAGAAAAATGACACTGATAATACTCATATGAACCTTCTCAGTTAATAGAGCAGGTAGAGAGAGCTTTTTTAGTTGAAGGAGAAAGCTGAATTCGAAGATAAAATATGGTATAAAAATGGAGTCAATAGAAAAAAAGGGAAATGGAATGGAAGAAAGAAAAAGGAGAGGGGGAATAGTCCAAGATATTTCACATAAGATTTTTTTTATTACAATGAGCTATTGCAATGGTATGGAAGGGGGGAGGCAAGGGGGAATGAGGGAAACTTTGCTCTCATCAGAGATGG
Source organism: Macrotis lagotis (assembly GCF_037893015.1). Lineage (NCBI taxonomy): Eukaryota > Metazoa > Chordata > Mammalia > Peramelemorphia > Peramelidae > Macrotis > Macrotis lagotis. Next base: position 277,329,224 of record NC_133660.1, read on the forward strand.
CTAGGAGAGGAAACAGCAAATATACTCAATAGGGTATAGACCTCTGGACTAAGAAGGAGGGGGGAGCAGGGGGAAGGGGTAGGGATATGAATAAAGGAGGAGAGGATGGACCATGGGGGGAGAGTGGCCAGATATAACACATTTTCTTTCTTACTTCTTGCAAGGGGCTGGGAATGGAAGGCCAGCCCAGGACCACAGGGCCAGGTGGATTCTGGGCCTAAGGGGTGGTATGGGGGCTCAGGACCAGGGATCTGTCTGCTGTGCCACTCAGCGACCCTACAGCAGAGACAGAGTGAAAGGAGAGAGAAAATAGAGTACATGGTAGTGGAGAAATAAGAAAGGAGGGAGTTGCAATCAGCAATGGCAACGTTGGAAAAATATGGAAATAACTTTTCTGATGGACTTATCATAAAGAATGAGATCTACCCATGACAGAGTTGTTGGTGTTGGAACAAAGACTGAAGCACATTTTTTGTTATGATTATTTTGGGGAGGGTGCAGGGCAAGTGGGGCTGGATGGCCTGCCTGGGGCCACATAGTGGGGTGATCTTTGGGTGTCTGGGGCCGGATTTGGACCCAGGTGCTCCTGGCTCAAGGGCCAATGCTCTGTCCGCCACCCAGCCACCCCTACTATTATTACTATTTTATTTTATTTTGGTTCTTTTTTTTCCTTCTTTCTTTTTTTTTTTTTTGGTTTTTGTAGGGCAGGGGGGATCCGGTGGCTTGCATGTCACACTGGGTTTACGAGGCTGGATGTGGACTCGGGTGCTCGTGGCTCCAGGGCTGTTGCTTCATCCATTGCGCCACCTAGCCATACCTACAATTATTACTATTATTATTTTTTATTTTAATTTTTTTCTCTCCCCTTTACTTTTTTCGCCCAAACAAGTCTATTTGTATTCATGGGGGAGGAGGGGTATTTTGTTTACTTGTAAACAAGAATATTTTATTAATGTAAAAAACATTTGTACAAAATGAGAATAAGAAATAAATTTAAAAGAAAAAAATTATCCAAGAAAAATAAACACAAAAACTAATTGAAGAAAATGAAACCATAAAAAATGAATTGGACAAATGGAAACTAATGACTCAATGAGACAATATGATCCCTTAAAGCAAAGTAAAAAAATGAATAATACCTCTTGGGGAAAAATGAGCAACCTAGAAAATAGATCCAGGAGAGAGAATTTATGTATTATTGATTCACCTGAAAGTCTCAATCAGAAAAGAATCTAGAAAGTATCATATAGGAAATTATCATTGAAAACTGCCTGATATCATAAAAGAAAAATAGAAAATAGTCCTTGAAAGACTCCACTGATCACTTCCCATTCCCCAAGTGATGGGCATCCCCTCAATTTCCAATCCTCTGCCACTACAAAAAGAATTACTTTGAATATTTTTGTACATGTGGGATTTTTATCCCTTTCCAAGATCTCTTTAGGATCCAGACCCAGTAATGGTATTGTTGAATCAAATGATATGCTCATTTTTATTGTCCTTTAGGTATAATTCCAAATTGCTCTCTAGAAAGGTTTGATCATTTCACAACTCTACCAACAATGTATCAATGTCCCATTTTTCCCACATATTCTTCAAAATTGATCATTTTCCTTTCTAGTCATATTGACCAATCTAAGAAGTATGAAGTGATACCTCAGAGATGCTTTAATATGTATTTCTCTAGTCAATAATGAATTAGAGTAAGTTTTCATATGACTCCAGATTGCTTTGATTTCTTTGAGAATTGCCTTCTCATATTCTTTGACCATTTATCAATTGGGGAAAAATTTTTTTCTTTAAAATTGACTCAGTTCTGTATATATTTTAGAAATGAGACCTTTGTCAGAAACACTAGTAATTGTTTCCCAATTTACTACATTCCTTTTAATCTTGGTTGCAGTGACTTTGTGCAAAACCTTTTTAATTTAATGTAATCAAAATTACCCAATGTGTTTTTAATAATGTTCTCTATCTCTTCTTTGGTCATAAATTGATCCCCTTTCCATACATCTGACAAGTAAACTATTCCTACTTCTCCTAATTGACTTATAATATTATCTTACATGTCTAAATCCCATTTTGACCCTATCTTTACCAAGGGTGTGACATAGTGGTCTATTCTGAGTTTTGGTCATACTATCTTCTAGTGTTCCCAAGAGTTTTTTTTTTTAAATCAAAGAGTGAGCTCTCCCTGAATCTTTGGGTTTATCAAAAAGTAATTTACTATAATCAATTACTGTTGTCTCTTTTGCCCCTAATCTATTCCACTCATCCATCACTGTATTTCTTAGCCAGTACCAGATAGTTTTGACGACTGATGCTTTATAATATAATTTTGGATCTGGTATGACTAGGTCATATTTCTTTGCATTTTTCATTAATTCCTTTGATATTCTTGCTCTCTTGTTCCTCCATATGAATTTAGTTGCTATTTTTTCTAATTCAATAAAGTAATTTTTGAAAGTTTGATTGGTATCACACTAAATAAGTAATTGAATTGAAATAGAATCATCATTTTTGTTACATTAGCTCAGCCTACCAATGAGCAAATGATATTTGTCCAGTTATTTAGATCTCATTTTATTTGTGTGAAGAGTGTTTTATTATGGTTTTCATAGAGTTTCTGAATCTGCCTTGGCAGATAGATTCACAAGTCTTTTATAATGTCTGAAGTTATTTTAAATGGAATTTCTCTTTCTATCCCTTACTGCTGTATCTTTTTGGAAATATATAAAAATGCAGAGGATTTATGTGAGTTTATTTTCTATCCTGTGACTTTGCTAAAGTTGCTAATTATTTCTAGTAGTTTTATTGAATGATTTTCTAGGTTATCTAGGCATACCATCATATCATCTGCAAAGAGTGAGAGTTTTAGTTCTTCATTTCTGATTCTAATTTCTTCAATTTCTCTTTCGTCTCTTATTGTTAAAATTAATATTTCTAATAAAATATTGAATAATAGTGGTGATAACCAGCATCCTTGTTTCACTCCTGATCTTATTGGAAATGCTCCTAGCTTATCCCCATTACAAATAAAACATTGATGGTTTCAGATACAAAAAAAATCTTGCATCCTTTTTAAGGAACAATCCATTTATCACTATGCTTGCCAGTGTTTTTGGTAGGAGGTACTGTATTTTATCAAAAGCTTTTTAAATATCTATTGAGAAAATTATATAATTTTTGTTAGGTTTGTTAATGATGTGGCCAATTATACTGTTTATGTTTTCCTAGTTTGAACCACCCTTGCATTCCTCCTTGATCATAGTGTATTATTCTAGTGATTATTTGTTTTAATTTCTTTGTTAATATTTTATTTAAATTTTTTGCATCTATATTTATTAGGGAAATTGGTCTATAATTTTCCTTCTTTGTTTTGACTCTTCCTGGTTTAGGTATCAGCTCCATATTGATGTCAAAGTAGGATTTTGGTAGAGTTCCCTCTTCATCTATTTCAAAATAGTTTATATAGAATTGGAAACAATTGTTTCTTGAATGTCTGATAGAATGCACTTGTGAATCCATCTGGTCATGGAAATTTTTTCTTAGGAAGTTCACTGATGGCTTGTTGAATTTCTTTTTCTAAGACAGGTTGTTTAAGTATTTATTTTCCTCTTCTTTTAACCTAGGTTTCATATATATATATATATATATATATGTGTGTGTGTGTGTGTGTGTGTGTGTGTGTGTGGTAAGTTTTCATCCATTTCACTATTTCACTTAGATTATCAAATTTAATGGTGTACAATTTGGCAAAATAGTGCAGAATTATCACTTTAATTTCCTCCTCATTGGTGGTGAATAAACCTTATTCATTTTAATTTGGTTTTCTTCTTTCTTTTTAAAATCAAATTAGAAAGTTTTTAATCTATATTATTGGGTTTTTTTCAAAAACCAACTCATGACTTTATTAGCTTAATGATTTCTTTGTTTTCAATTTTTTAATTTCTCCTTTAATTTTCAGAATTTCTAATTTGGTATTTAATTGGGGAATTTTTAATTTGTTCTTTCTCTATTTTTTTACATGCCCAGTTTATTAATGTCCTCTTTATTTTATTCACATAAGCATATAAAGATATAATATATCCCCAAATAACTGCTTGTATCCCATAAGTTTTGGTATGTTGTCTTATTGTCATTTATTAAAATTAGGTTATTTAGTTTCTAATTAGTTTTAAGTCTATTTCTCCATGAGTCTTTTTTGCATCTGATTTTTATTTCATCATAATCTGAAAGGATACACATTCAATATTTTTGCTTTTCTGAATTTGACTATGATGTTTTTGATGTCCTAATACATGGTATTTTTTTGTGTAGGTGCCATGTGACACAGGAAAATAAAAAACATATATTCCTTTCTACCCCCCCATTCAATTTTCTCCAGAGGGCTATTATATATAAGTATTTTTTTACCAATCTATTCACCTCCTTAATTTCCTTCTGAGAAAGGACAGTTGAGATCCCCCACATGCAGAGCTTTGATATCTATGTCTTCCTCTGATTCATTCAGCTTCTCCTCTATTAATTTGAATGCCATACCACTTGGTGCATATATATAATGAACACTGAGATGACTTCATTGTCTATTTAAGAAGATACGGTTTTGTCTCTTTTATATTCTCTTTTATATTCTGCTGTAGCCTTTTACCTTTACTCTGTATGTAACTGCACTTCAAATGTGTTTCTTGTAAGCAGCACATTGTGGTCTTCTGATTTTTAATTGACTCTGATTTCTGCTTCTATTTTATGGGAGACTCTATCCAATTCATATTCAAAGTTGTAATTATTAACTCTTTATTGTCCTTCTTGCTATCTCTCCTCCATTTGAATTTTTCTGTTTCTTTCACTTTAACCCTCCTCCCCAAAATTTTGTTTCTGAATACCAACTCCTTCAATGTGTTTACCCCTCCTATCCACCCCTTTCCTTTTCTTTCTGCTTTACCTTTCCCCCTTCTTCCTTGTTTCCCTTCTAGCAGTCCCTCCTTCCCTCTGCCCTTTTCCCCTCCTTATATTTGAAGGCTAAAATAATTTTCTAAACTCAACTGAGAGTGTGTGTTAATCCCTTTTTAAGTCAATTCTGAACAGGTGGTTTTCACCTCCTCCCTTCTTTCCCTCTTTTGATAAGTACTTTGCTCCTCTTCATATGATGTAATTTACCTTATTCAAGCCCCCCCCTTCCTTCCATTTCTTTACTGTACCCCTTTTTAATTATATATAGATAGATATATCTATATCTATATAAATATAATATATATTAAATCATTCCATTAAACTCATGAACATACCATGAATGTCCATACTTTGGTCTAAGTTTATTCCCTCTATTAGAGTAACAATTCTCAAAAGTTATGAGACTCTTCCTCCCAGGTGGGATGTAGCCAGTGTAATATCGGTAGATAGTTTTTTTCTTTTTCCCCTGTTTACCTTTTCATGTATCTCTTGATTCTCCTGTTTGGAGATCAAATTTTCTGTTTAACTCTGTTCTTTTCATCAGGAAAGATTGCAAATCACCTATTTCATTAAATGTCCATCTTTTCCCCTGAAAGAGAAGGCTCAGTGTTGCTGAATGATAAATTCTTGGTTGCAATTCAATTCCCTTGCTCTCTAGAATATCATATTCCAGATCCTTTGTTCCCTTAATGCTGTTGCAGTCAAGTCCTGTGTAATCCTGACTGACACCTTGGTATTTGAATTGTTTCCTTTTGGCCATTTGCAGGATTTTCTCCTTGATCTGATAATTCTGGAGTTTGCCAGTATACTCCATGGTGTTTTCATTTTGGGACCCCTTTCATGAGAGGATTTATGTATTTTTGTGTATTATGTATTATGTAGCCATTGAAGCTATTTTGCCTGTTGGTTCCAGGATATCAGTGTAGTTTTTATTACCTTTATCCTGAAGTACGGAGTCCCAACTTTTCTTTTGGTTCATGGTTTTCAGGTAATTTTATGATTCTTAAATTTTCTCTCCTGGATCTATTTTCTAGTTCAGCTGTTTTACCAGTGAGATATTTTACATTTTCTTCTTTTTGGCATTTTTAAAAAAAATTTTCTTTAACAGAAGAAATGATCACTCAGAGGGTGAGTCGGGGGTCGGGGCAGGTGGGGGGCAGGAGGCGGCCGGCGCCCCTGGCCCCGGAGGGCCCCGCGGCGGGGCGGGGGTGTGGGGGCACCCCGGCTGCCCGCTGCCCCGGGCCCCCTCGCGGCCGGTGGGGCCCCGCTTCTGGCCTGGCGGAGCCGGTGCCCCCAAGGTCACGGGCAGGGCCCCGCGATCCTGGGGGGACCGAGGCCGGGCCGGGCGGGGGTGACCCAGCAAGGTCACACAGCCAGGCCCTGGCGGGGGCGGTGATCTCGGGGCCCCCCGACCCCCGGGGTGACTCAGCCGCTCCGTCCCCAGGCTGCCATGGGGGACATGGAGAAGGGCAAGAAGATCTTCGTGCAGAAGTGTGCCCGGTGCCACACGGCGGAGAAGGGTGGCAAGCATAAGACCGGCCCCAACCTGCACGGGCTGTTCGGCCGCAAGACGGGCCAGGCCGCCGGCTGCTCCTACACCGACGCCAACAGGAACAAAGGCATCACCTGGGCGGAGGACACCTTGATGGAGTACCTGGAGAACCCCAAGAAGTACATCCCGGGCACCAAGATGATCTTCGCGGGCATCAAGAAGAAGGGCGAGCGGGCAGACATGATAGCCTACCTGAGGAAGGCCACCAACGAGTAGCCGCGCCGCCGCCTTATTTATTGTCCGAAGCAGCCCAGGAGACTCCTTTCCTTTTTGTACTTGTACCCTAACGGCCCTATTTAATTGGTCTCATGGCCCTGAGCATTTCCATCATGAATGGCTGTTCGAATAGAGAAATTATGCAGATTAGGTAGGCTTGGGGTTAGATAAGAAATCTCCCTTCTCTCTGTTTCTGTCACAACCAAGCTGTCACACTTGAATGTTTATTTTAAAAGATTTAGGCAACTTTTTTTTTTAAAGCAAGGGCTATGTGCCCGTGCCCCACGTCTTAGAAAAGTTTTAATACCTGTTATGGGTTTTGGGGGGGTAGGGGAATTGTTCTGGTGGGGGTTATGCCCCAGCCTGTCCAAAGGTCAGTCCTATTGAATCCATCTTAAGTTCCCTAACTTTGTGCATAAGTAACTTCAATTACAATGATTTCGTTAAATACTGCCTTTCATTTGTTGAAAGGCATTTCAGTGTATTGTCTAAGGACTTGAGTAAAGGTCATCCCATTCCTGCTGGAGTTCAGTTGGAGATAGGATCTCCTGACTTGCTAAGTACCTGTTTTGAAGACCTGTTGAATTGAAAGATTACAGACATGTTCTTAGTATGTGAATAGCAGTGGTATATCCACTTGGAGAGTCCAGTTTAGGGATGTACCATTAGTACTACATCTGTAGCCATATTTAAAACTTAATGCACTTGGAGGATTCAGTTGTATGGAGATGTACCCTTAGTGCATCCGTGGTCACCCCCAAAACTTGATTCAACCATTAAATATTTGTGAATATATATAAAAAAAGAAAGAAATGATCACTCATGAAGTCAGTTTCCACAGAATCTAATCACTTTTTAGAGGAGAATTTTCTTCATTTACCTTTTGTATCTCCTTTCCCAATTGGTGAATCCTCCTTTTGAAGGAGTTGCTATGCTTTTCCATTTGCCCAAATGTATTTTTAAGAGAATCATTTTCTTTTTGCATTTGTCCAATTGTATTTTTAAAGGATTTGTTTTCTTCTGTCATTTTTTTGTTATGTTAATTTTCTCTTGTATAGTATTAATTTTCTCTTGTATTTCTTTTTCTAGTTTACATTTGTTTTTTTACATTTTATTTATTTTTGTAATATTTAATATTTATTTATTCTCATTTTGTACAAATAATGTTTTTTATACATTAATAAAATATTCTTGTTTAAGAGTAAACAAAATACCCCCTACTCCCCAAAATATAGACTCAAGCGATAAAGGGGAGAGAAAAAAAATTAAAATTAAAAAAATAATAATAGTAATAATTGTAGGTATGGCCAGGTGGTGCAATGGATGGAGCACCAGCCCTGGAGCCAGGAGCACCCGAGCCTATATCCAGCCCCATACACCCAACAACCACCCAACCATGTGACATGGAAGCCACCCCCAACCCCACTGCCCTGCCAAAACCAAAAAAAGAAGAAAAGAAAAAAAGACCCAAAATAAAATAAAATAGCAATAATAGTAGGGGTGGCTGGGTGGCGGACAGAGCATTGGCCCTTGAGCCAGGAGCACCCGGGTCCAAATCTGGCCTCAGATACCCAACGATCACCCTACTATGTGGCCCCAGGCAGGCAGGCCACCCAGCCCCATTTGCCCTGCACCCCCCCCAAAATAATAATAATAATAAAAAATGTGCTTCAGACTTTGTTCCACCACCAACAACTCTGTTGCAGGTGGATCACATTCTTTATGATAAGTCCATTGCAAAAGTTACTTCCATATTTTTCCACTGTTGCTGATCATAACTCCCTCCTTTCATAGTTCTCTACTACCATGTACTATATTTTCTCTCTCCTTTCACTCTGACTCTGCTGTAGGGTAGCTGAGTGGCACAGCGTACAGAACCCTGGTCCTGGGGCCAAGAGGCCCTGAGCCCCCCTACCACCCCTTAGGCCCAGCATCCACCTGGCCCTATGGTCCCAGATAAGTCATCCAATCCCAGCCCCTTGCAAGAAGTAAAAAAAGAATATGTGTTATATCTAACCACTCTCGCCCCTATGGTCTATCCTCTCCTCCATCACTCACATCCCCCCCTGTCCACCCCCCCCCTTCTTACTCCAGATGTCTATACCCCATTGAGTATATATGCTGTTTCCTCTCCTAACCACCTCTGATGAGGGCAAAGATTCCCTCATTCCCCCTTGTCTTCCCCCCTTCCATATCATTGCAATAGCTCATTGTAATAAAGAAAAATCTTATTATATGAAATATCTTGGCCTATTCCCCCTCTCCTTTTTCTTTCTCCCATTACATTTCCCTTTTTTCTATCGACTCCATTTTTACACGATATTTTATCTTCAAATTCAGCTTTCTCCTGTGCTTCAACTATAAAAGCTCCTTCTACCTGCTCTATTAACTGAGAAGGTTCATATGAGTATTATCAGTGTCATTTTTTCTGTGCAGGAATACATGTAATTCATTATCAAGTCCCTCATATTTTCCCCTTCTCCTCCAATATCTATGCTTCACCTGAGTCCTGTATTTGAAGATCAAACCTTCTGTTCAGCTCTGGCCATTCCATCAGGAACATTTGAAATTCCCCTGGTTCATTGAAAGTCCATCTTTTTCCCTGGAAGAGGACATGCATTTTTGCTGGGTAGTTGATTCTCGGTTGCATTCCAAACTCTTTTGCCTTCCGGTATATTATATTCCAAGCCTTATCAGCTTTTAATGTAGTTGCTGCTAAATCCTGTGTGATCCTGACTGCAGCTCCTTGATATTTGAATTGTGTCCTTCTGGCTGCTTGTAATATTTTCTCTTTGACTTGGGAGTTCTGGAACTTGGCTATAATATTCCTAGGGGTTGGTTTTTTTGGGTCTCTTTCTCAGGGGGATCAGTGGATTCTCTCCATTTCTATTTTGCCCTTTGCTTCTAGGATATCAGGGCAATTTTCCTGTAATAATTCTTTGAAAATGATGTCAAGGTTCTTTTCCTGATCATGACTTTCAGGTATTCCAATAAATTTTAAATTATCTTTCCTAAATCTGTTTTCCATATCAGTTGTTTTTTCAATGAGATGTTTCACATTTTCTTCTAATTTGTCATTTTTTTTTGGTTTTGAAGTAATGAGTCCTGATTTCTCGTAAATTCATAAATCTCCCTGAGTTCACTTCTTTGTCTGAAGGATTTGTTTTCCTCAGAGAGTTTTCTTAACTCTTTTTCCATCTGGCCAATTTTGCTTTTTAAGCATTCTTCTCCTCAATAACTTTTTGAACTGTTTTATCCATTTGACCTAAACTGGCTTTTAGCATATTATTTTCTTCAGCATTTTTTTGGATTTCCTTGACTAGGCTGCTGACTTCAATTTTCATGTTTTTCCTGCATCTCTTTCCTTTCTTTTCCCAGTTTTTCTTCTAACTCCCTCAATTGATTTTCAAAGTTTTTTTTTGAGCTCTATCATAGCCTGATCCCAATTTCTGTTTTTCTTGGAGTCTTTAGATGCAGGAGCTTGTTTTTCCTCATCTTCAGACTGAGTATATTGAACATTCTTGGGATCATAGATAATGTATTTCTCAATGGTGTTATTTTTTTTTCTCTGCTTGCTCATTTTCCCAGCCTAAGCCTGTTTTAGGGGTGCTTCCTGAGCTTTTGGGACACTCCTACAAGGGTCTCAGTGTGTGGGGCTCTGTCCTCCCTCCTGGTCTGTGAATGACCACATGCATCCCCCTCTGCCATGGGGCTGAGGTGGGGGGTGCCCTGCTGTTCTATGGGGAGGCCTAGACTGCGATCAGGATCTGAATGTGGTCAGAACCCTAGTGTCCTGTTCCAGAGGCAGAGGATAGAGCTCAGCAGTTTCTCTCTCCTCACTACCCTCCCTCAGCTCAATGGGCTCATGCCCTGGGGGCTCCTGCTTACTGGCTCCACCTGCTTATGTTTCCTGGATCTGGAAAGCAGTGGCCATGGTGCTTGCTGTGTGCCCTGAGGGCTGGGCTTCATGTGCTCCCTCTGGCAGAGGTCCCCCCGCTGTTCCCCCAATTTGTGCTCAATGCTCCCCAGGGTGTAGCTCAGGAAACGTTTGTGAGCCGTGGCTCCCAGTGCCCTGGGGCTGCATCCAGGAGGCTGAAGTTCTTTTGCTCTGGCTGGCCACCCCTCTGGCAGGCCGCCCCTCTGACCCCAGGGAGCAGAGCTTTTCTGCTCTTTTCCAGGTTACCTTGAGTAGGAGAACTGCCTCACTGGGTCCCTCTGTGGGTTCTGTCTCTTGAAAATTTAGTTAAAGTCCTTAGTTTCAAAGATTTATGAGAGAGCGCCTAAGACAGGATCTGCTCTTCTCGCCATCTTGGCTCCACCCCCTCCATTTGTTTTTTAAATGCCTTTCTGATGTCTCCTAAAAAATCTTTCTGTGAGGCATCTAGGTGAAGCAGTGGATAGAGCACTGGCCTTGGTGTCAGGAGGACTTGAGTTCACATCTGATCTCAGACACTTAATAATTACCAGCTGTGTTTTTTGCTTTGCAAAACAAACAAACAAAAGAAGAAATCTTTCTGAGCTGGAGATAAATTCATATTCTCCTCTGAAGATTTATCCCTTCTGCTCTCATTTTCTGAGCTAGGATCCTTGTCTCCCAGGTAACATTCAATAGACCCTGTTTTCCACTGGCCTTTCTTCAATTTGGGATGTTAGCTTTCCCTATGTTCTTGTGTTCAGGTAGGGACTAGTTCACAGACCTTTGATGTTAAGATCTGTAGAGGACTAGCTCACTGAAGTTAGGAAATCCTGGGGGTTATTCTGTGAACCCTTAGGTAAGGAAGCATAAGCTTTTTCTGAATTTTCTGTGTTGGTCATGTCAGTGGCCCACTCCCTGGACCTGAGGCTAGATCTCTACCAGTGACCTTCTCCCAGTAATCAGCTCTAGTGAAGATCTGACACCCACACTGGGATCTTGGAGAAAAGTATGAACACCTGGGGCTGTTTCTGTGTTTGTGCTGGAGAAATAGGAACAATGGGGGACTCCAGCTGGAGACACCAGCACTCCTCCACTGGAAATATGGGAGCTCATGGAGCTGTCCTTCCAGAACATCAGAGATGGCTGGAAGGGTGTCTGGGCATTCCCATGGGCAGCCCACCAGACATTTTGTAATGGCTTGCACCACATTTCTCAGTTCATTCCCCTGGTCTCACCCCACTCCCCATATTAGATCCCTGCTCTCTGCCCTGGACATCCGCACACTCCCCCTATAACAGATCTTGCTGGGAGATGTTCCCCTCTGTTCTTCCATCACTCTAAAGTCTATTAAAATGCCTGATTCACTGGGGACAACTAGGTGGTGCAGGGGATATAGCACTGGCCATAGAGTGAGGAAGACCTGAGTTCAAATCTGACCTGAGACAATAATTACCTAGCTGTGTGATTTTGGACAAGTCACTTAACCCCATTGCCTTGCATAAAAAAGATGTTTGATTCATGTCAGTTCTGAGGGAAATCCAGGAGAGTTTAAACTAGTTCCTGACTTCTCTCTGCCATCTGCTATCTTCTTCTGAAAGGGTTTTTTGATCTTTCTTATCACCACAGTAATTGTGTATGGTATGATGTTTTTCTTCTGTTTGTTCATTTCCCTAGTCTATGAATTGACTTGCTCTTTATTAAGTTGGGGCTCTGATTGCAGGGTTGAGGGTGCACTGTACCTACCTATTAGAGTTTTTTGTAGATGTTTGCAGAGATACTTCTAGGGATCTGAAAATTTTCTACTCTTCTACAATCTTATGACCTAACAAGAGATTTTGACACCCTCCTGATGTATGCTCTGATTTAAAGACAACCAAAAGCACTCCTTTGTGCCCTGGAACAGTGAGAAGGGTCCTCTACTCCACTGATGCTGTAAGCTTTGTTGTGCCTCTATTCCTCTTCCTGGGAAGGGGCAAAGCAACAGTCCTGCCTCAGTGACAGCAAAGAGACCCCAGAAATCTCATTCTGACCCCCTTAAACATCTGTGTATGTAGAGGTCCAGAAGCAACTGACTCTATTGATTCAGGACCACTCCCAATCCATTGGGGCCTGTTTTTCTCTTTGAGACCTGAGCTGAAGTGTGCTCTAGTGTGATAGATTTTTCCTACTGATCTTGGCAAGTTGTCCTTGGCAAACTCTGGGCTGAGAGGTCTGGAATCCTCCACTGCTGCCACTGACACAGTCACTCCATAGTCTGTTCCTGGGTTGCTGTGATCAGTTTTCTCTGGTGTGACTGCACTACACAGCTCCTCAAGCCTTGGTGTCACAGGTCCTTCCCCTGGATCTTCCAATTGTCTTAGGCTGAAAAATCGCTTCACCTAGTATTTTGTTTGGATTATGCCACTCTAGAATTCATTGTCCTTATTTAAGGGACTTTCGAGTGTTTTGGAGGAGAGCTAGGATGCGTCCTTGCCATTACTCCATCTTGGCTCCACACCCAAGAAGTGTATTTCTAATGGGACAGATGTGGGGAGAGTTCTTGGACAGAGGCCATGGGTATGAAGTGACCATGAGATAATGTTGCTTATAAATCGATGAATCAATCAATCCTTGATAATTATTCTTTGATCAGGACAAACAAAAGGACTATATTTTGACAGAGGTTGTAGTGACAAGAAAGGGTTAAAATAATCAGAACATGAAAAGATGGATCATACTAGGAGAAGGTGTGGTATTAAAGGATCAAAAACACAACATGAAGAGGTACAAAAACCTATTATAGAGGAGGGAAAGGAACGAAGGTGTGAGCACTGAGTAAATCTTGTTCACAACAGATTTGACCCGAAGAGGGGATATCATACATTCCCAATAGGGTTCCAAAATTTGTCCTACTCTACAAGGAAGTGGGAGGGGGAAGGGGAAAGAAAGGGGAAATGTTGACTGATAAAAGGGAGGGTAAAGTTAAAATTTGTTGATGGCTGCTCAGGTGAGTTTAGGTTAGACGGTCAGTTATGACTAAAAACCTAAGCTCTAGTGACCCTCAAACTGAAAGCTTTCCATGGAACTCTGATTTGACAACACAACTGTGTCATCCATAGCCTCAGTTGTTGATAGCCCTGTTCCTGAACTTTTTGACCTGAGTTTCATCCTGCCAGGATACATCCTTCCCAAATTAGAGTTACATCAATGTTTTTTATCCTGTATGCTGGTTTTCTGCTATAAGAACTTTTTGATACTTTGAATAAATGGTTCTGCTAGTTGTCCTGCTAGCACCCCCACCCAAGTGTACACATGTTTCTTTTCTCTCCTGAGCTAAATGAGTCCCATGGTGGACAGGGGAACTCAACATACAGTCTTTCAGGAGAAGAAAACCCCCTGGTTAGGCCATGTAATCCTGGGATGATTAGGAGGGGAAGGTCTGATGATAGTTGATAAGCAGTGTCAGCTTTTAACTTTTATTTTTCAAGCAAGTACAGAGGGTGTAATAGGGAAGGAACTATTCATAGAAATAAAGAAGCCAGAACAGGACATAAATATTTTGAAGAAACTAGCTGAAGAGAAGGACCTAGAAATTATCAAAAAACAAATAGATAAGTCTTTACAGACTGTTTTTGATGTTGTCCATGGTTCCTAAGGGAAGGAGAATTGGGCTTGGAAGGTACTTTGAATTTACATGATGGGAGAACAGAGTGTGGACAGATACGTGAATATTAATATGATAAAATGCTGTTGAATTTTTCTCCTCCCCACCTCTTCACTGTGATTCTGCCAGAATATTTACCCCCCTCCTTCTCCCTCTCCATGGTTTGTCTATGTTACAATTCTGGCTCTTATCTTTCAACCTTGAAGTTTAGCAGAAATAATATTTTTAGAAATAGGACTAGCCAGAGAGAGAGAGAGAATTATTTCATAAAAAATTTGGATAAACCAAAAGGAAATTTATTTGGAGTTATCATGCTTATATATTTCACAGCTTCCTCTGTATCACTTGCTATGTCTGTATCTAATGTACAAATTGAAAGTTTGGGTTTCCAAAAACAGTCAAGATATTAATAAACAATTTTTACTAATGTTAGAGGGCTTGAAGAAGACAATAGTTTCTATAGGAGATGAATTGGATATGGTAGAGTTTACACAGATACTTAGTTGTGAATGTGGCTACATGTGAATTTATGTGACGAGTCTGAAGTACAATGATACTCAATGGGAATGGAAAAAGGTTAGGAATCATCTTAATGGATTGTTTGGGAATTCTATTATATCTTTTGGTATTGATGATTTGAATAAGTTGGCCAAAGACATCCAAGAAGCCTCCCAGTGAGACTTGATTCCTGAAAAGACAGCTGATAAGATAACTAAATGGTTTAAACATCCTACCCTCTTCAGGGATTGGAACCAGAGTATTATACAATTGCCTTACACTGATTCTCTTGACATTTCTGTTTCCCAAGTTTAATCAAAGTATTTTTTCTGTAACCAAAGCTACTATATATGCTATCAATAGAATTCAGTATCATGTAACCTAGGTTGTGCATCAGGTTGGGCAATTGTGAGCTTGTTGTGTAAACAGAAAAGGGGGAAGTGTTGATGGCTGCTCAGGTGAGTTTGGGTTAGAAGGTCAGTTATGACTGAAACCCTAATCTCTGGTGACCCTGAAGCTGAAAGCTTTCCATGGAATTCTGATTTGATAACACAACTGTGTCATCTGTGGCCTCACTTGTTGATAGCCCTGTTCCCAAACTTCTTGACTTGAGTTACATCCTGTCAGGATACATCCTGGCCAAATTAGAGTTACATTATTGTTTTTATCCTGTATGCTAATTTTGTGGTTTTCTGCTAGAAGAACTGTTGGATACTTTGAATAAATGGCTCTGCTAGTTGTCCAGCTAGCACCCCCCACCCGAGTGTACCCATGTTTCTTTTCTCTCCTGAGCTGAATGAGTCCTGGTGGCCAGGGGAATTAAACAAAAAATTAAAGAGAAAAGTTAAAGGGGAAGGAAGAAGTAGAGGGGAAAGGACTGACCAAGAGTCAGCAATCAGAAGCATCGCATTGAACAAGAAGGATAAGGGGAAAGGAAAGAGAAAAGGATAAATGGGGGATTATAGCATGAGGGACAATAAAGAGTTAGCAATCATATGAATAAGTTTGAATGTAAATAGTATGACCTCTCCCCAAAACATATGTGCATAGCAGAGTGGATTAAAAACCAGAATACTACAGTATGTTCTTTAAAAAAGAATATTTGAAGCAGAGACAGAAGCATAGAATAATGGTAAAAGTCTAGAACTGAATATATTCTTCACCTTAAGTGGAAAAAGCAGGGGTAGCAATCCTTATCTAAGATAGATCAAAAGCAAAAATACATCTCATGAAAATGAATAAGGTAGGAAATTACGTCTTTCTAAGAGTACCATAGACAATGAAGTAATATTATTATTAAATATATATGCACCAAGTGAGGTACAGCATCCATATTCTTAGAACATAAGCTAAACAAATTACAGGGAGACATAGAAAGTAAAACTATAATAGTGGGGGATCTCAGTCTTCCTTTCTTAGAATTAGATAAATCCAACCATAAAATAAAAAAGGAGAACATAATTTTAGGAATCTTAGATATGATAAACCCCTAGGAAAAAAATTAAAGAGTAATGGAAAGGAATATACCTTCTTCTCTGCAATAAATGGCACCTGTGCAATAGTTGACAATATATATATATATATATGCTAGTCCATAAAAACCTTACAGTCAAATGCAGAAAAGCAGAAATATTGAATATATTATTTGCAGATCGCAATGCAATAAAATTATATTTAACAAAGGGACATGGAAAAATAAACTAAAAATCAATTGGAAACACAATAACTTAAGAATGAGTTGATGAAAGAAGTTATCACAGAAATAATCAACAATTTCATTCAAGACAATGACAATGATATTGTACCAAAACTTGTGGAATGCAGCCGATACAGTTATTATAGTATATGTTCTATCTCTGGATGCTTATATTAGAAAAATAGCATTTTTGGACAGGTAGTTAAAAAGGGCAAGGAAAAGATCAAATTAAAGTCCCCAATTAAATATAAAATTAGAAATTATGCAAAATCAAAGGAGAAATTAATAAAATTGGAAGTAAGAAAACCATTGAACTAATAAATAAATCTAAAACATGATTTTATTAAAAACAATAAAAATAAAGAAATAAATTATATGTTAATGATTTTAAAAAATAAAGAAAATCCAACAACCATTATCAAAAATAAAAAAGTGAACTCATCATCAAGAAAGAAATTAAATTAACAACTTGATCCATTTTTCCCAACTGTATGTGAACAAATTTTTCAAACTAAGTGAAATAATGCATATTTATAAAAATTTAATCTATTCAGATTAGCAGAAGAGAAAATAAAATACTTAAAAAAGCTATTATTTGAAATAAAAATTTGAAAAAAATTTCAAAGAAATTGAAGAAACCATCAAGAAACTTCCTTAGAAAATTATCTGTAAGTTTAGATGGATTTACAAGTAAATTCTATAAAACATTTAAGGGACAATTAATTCAAATTCCATATAAACTATTTTAAAAATAGGAGAAGTTCTGACAAATTCTTCTATCACACCAGTGTAGTTCCTAAACCAGGAAGAGCCATAAGAAACAAAGAAAATTATAGAGCAATCTCCCTAAAGAATATTGCTGCTAAAAATTTTAAATGATATTTTAACAAATAGATTAGAACAAGTTATTACTAGGATAATACAACTTGATCAGGTAGGATTTAGAACAGGTAATCAAGGATAGTTCAATATTAGGAAAATAGTCAACATAACTGACAATATCAATAATAAAATTTACAGAAATCATAATTATCTCAATAGATGCTGTAAAAGCTATCTGAATACAATTACAAAATACTTTTCACACAGATAAAGTCACATTTAAACATCTGGAAAAATATCAGTTGCTCATGGTTAGGCAGAGTTATTATAACAAAAATGACAATTATATTCAAATTAAATTACTTATTCAGTGACATACTGATCAACCTATTTTAAAAAAAAACCTATTTTATAGAACTAAAAAAAATAAACAAAATTCATCTGGAACAAGAAAGTATCAAGAATATCAAGGGAACTGATGAAAAAATGCTAAGGAAGGTAATCTAGTTATACCACATCAAAATTCTACTATAAAGAGTCAGTCATTGAAACTCTCTGGTACTAAGAAACAGAGTGATAGATCACTAGATTAGATTAGGTACAAAAGAAGCAATAATAAAAACCTACAATAATTTAATGTTTGAAAACCACAAATACACTAGCTTCTGGGATGAGAATTATTTGACCACACTGACAAAAACTGCAGGTAAAACTGTAAAACAGAATGGCAAAAGCTACACATAGATTTATATCTTACAAATAAGGTCAAAATTGGTAGAGGATTTACATGTAAAGGGTGATACCATAGATCAATTAAGAGAACAAGCCATATTCTATCTGTTAAATTTATGGAAAGGGGAGAAGTTTATGACTAAACAAGGTATAAAGAAAATTATAAATTGCAAAATGGATGGTTTTGAATATATTAAATTTTAATAAAACCTTTTTTGCACAAATAAAACCAATGGATTCAAGATTAGAAGAAATGCGTAAAACTGGGAAATAATCTTCACAGATATACTTTCTTATAAAGAATTCATTTCTAAATTATATTGAGACCTCAATCAGATTTTTAGGATTGCATGAATTTCTTCATTTGCTAAATAGTTAAAAATATGAAAAGGCATATAAACAGGCAGTTTTCAAATGAAGAAATTAATGTTTTTCATAATCAGATGAAAAAATGCTCCAAATTATTATTGGTTAGAGAAATATAAATTAAAACAACTCTGAGGAATGATCTGACACCTATCATATTGAATAAGATGGCAAAAAAGGAAAATGATCCATGTTGCAGAATATGGGGGAGAAATTGGGATATTAATACCTACTTGGCAGAGTTGGCAACTGATCCATCGATTCTGGAGAGCCACTTGGAACTATGCTCAAAAGGTAATAAAAGTTTGCAGACACATTGATCCAACAGTACCACTACTAAGTCTATATCCTAAAGAAATCATAAATAGGTAAAGTCTCACATGTTCAAAAATATTTATAGTAGTTCCTTTTGTAGTGACAAAGGATTGTAAATTGAGGGAATGTCTATCAACTGGAGAATGGCTGAATGTTATAGAGTACTATGGTTCTGTAAGATATCATGAACAGTTGGACTACAAAGAAGAATGGAAAGACTTGTATGACTGACACTGAATGAAATGAGCAGAATCAAGAGAATGTTGTTCAAATTAACAACAATGTGAGATGATTAATTATGAGGAATGCAACTACTCTTAACAATTCAGAGATCAAGAACAATCCTGAGAAATTTGCTATGATCAATGCCATTCATATTCAGAGAAAAAATCTCTGAGCATACTAAGTTCACTTTTTTAAAATGTCTTTTATATTTTTCCTTTCTTTCTCAAGTTTTTATCTTTCCCCTTCATTCTAAATACAGTCTCACAACATATAGAATTTTGTTAAACCTAATTGTATATGTACAACTTTTATCACATTGTTCACTGCCACGGGGAGGGAGGAGGAAAGTGAGGGTGGTAGAAAAATGTAGAACTCATAAGCTTACTAATGGATGAGTAATTACTTACTACTTTCATATGTAATTTGAAAAATAAAATAAAATTTCTGTAAAACTAAAAAAAAAACTGCAAAAGAATGGACCAAGAAAATGAGTGGAGGCAGGAAATCAAGATATAGCCAAAGATTAGGGAGAAATGAAGCAAGTGATGTTGGACCTGAAGTGGGAATGACCAGAGAAAAAACACTGGTGTCATCTTGGACTCTTCATTCTCACCCCATATACTGAAACTGTTTCTAAGTCTTGTTGCTTCAGCCTCCATGACTATTTTACTTCCCATCTCTCTTCTCCACCAAGGATAGTCATAGGTCAGGCACTCAGCACCCAAATGTGTTTTTCTACAAGACAAATCTGCACATATTACTCTCTAATTTCAATGCACTCTGATCTTTCCCCCTCTCATGACCAGGATCCAATATGAACTTGCCCATTTGGAATCAACAGTCATTCCTAAACAAGCTGGGATTTGTTTTCAAGGCTTCTCTCCTCTCTACACTCATAGTAGCGCAGTCAGAATTGATTCTCCTCAAATCTAGTACTCTCTTTCATCTGTTGATTTATGGTTAATCTCCCCAATGACTGGATTACCTTCTCTTTCCAGTTCATTCCCTCAGAATCCTTCATGTCTTTCAAGCAAATCTTGAATGCACGGACCATCCTCCAATCCCTAGAAACTTCAAACTGAGAGACCCCATTAAGTGGTAACCCAGAAAATTGGCTTCTGTTGTGTACTGTGCTCACTAGATTGAAAAAGAGTCCTGGTTTTCAGTTGATAAAAGAATGCTGATGTTAGTGCTTCATATCAAATATAAGGAATTCAAAGGAATTTAGTGGAAACAGGTCAGGAGGGTTGTTATAGAAAGAAATTTAGGGGCACACTCAGACCCTTCAAACTGTAAACTTATTTCTTTTTTTTAAGTGATTTGTTTATGACTCTTTTTTTACGTTTTTGCAATGCAAATGGGGTTAAGTGGCTTGCCCAAGGCCACACAGCTAGGTAATTATTAAATGTCTGAGCCTGGATTTGAACCCAGGTACTCCTGACTCCAAGGCTGGTGCTTTATCTACTGTGACACCTAGACACCCCATATGTAAACTTATTTCAATGCCTAGACCACCATGTCCTTTGAATTCCAAAGCTTATAGCCCTAGAAACTGCTGAGATTGAACTTCTTTTGGGGAGAGAAGTCTGCCTCCTGAATTGATCTGAGATCTAATCTCTAACTGAATCAAAGAGTTCAGTCATTCTTTGGTATGTCCTCATCTATAGATCTCTGCTCTCTATGGGCTTTTGTTTGGACAAATGACTTAACTGCTATACAAGATGGCCCCTCACTTGCTCTCTTCAGATGTGGACTTATCCTCAGTTCATATCAATCTATGCCACCTGTGAACCATGTCTATATGTATGCAGTCATACATATTTATAACTTAGTTATGCATTGTTCTAAGCATAGTTTTGTACCAGTCCACACCATCTCCCAACTCTAAAAGAAATTCTTTGAGAGTTTTAGGTTTTGTCTCTAAATATGAACTTACAGAGTTCATAGATCTTAATAGGTGCTTAACAAAAAGTAACTGCCAAGCACCTTATCAAATGATGTATCTCCATTTACTGAAGATTATAAATTAAATTTAAAACTGGAAAAGTGATTCACTCATAGTCATTCAGAAATGCAGAGGCGGAGCAGAATTAGAAGACAAATCTCTTCCATGATCAAACTATATCATGATGCATCTTGTAAGCATATTTTTGAAATCTAGAGTGTTAGGACAGGGGAACAGTCACCTCATTGTTCTATCACTGGGGTTCACTTTCTAGAGATGATATTGTAAAGAAAGGAAACCCTAAAGAGAGTGAGAGAACCAGTGTCTGTTTTTGCTGTTGGTTATGACTGACAGAACATCATTATCTCTGCTTGACTGCAGGAGAGATAGTAATAGTGAGTGAGAGTATGTAGAAAAATAGAACTTGTATAAAAGGCAAACTTCTGGATAGACATTTTAAAATATAAATAAACATAGGAATCATTTTTGATTCATAAGGGAGGAAATGAACAAATGAATGCCTGCATGCATATATTAAATGAGTAAACACTAATCTGTTACATTGCATTAAGAGATTCAATCCATTTTTAGGCCTCTCCCCATAAGTTATAGAAGGAAGCCAAATCCTCATATACTAAAGAAAGAGCAGAAGAGAAAGGGAAAAGAAGGTTAAGTTGAAATGAGGGCAGAGAAGAGAGGCTAGACGAGTGTATCCCCAGTCTTCTCGAGAAGACTCATTTCTATATCTCACCGACAAGGGAAAAGTCAAATTAAGCTAGTCTTTTTTTTTAGGGCACAGTTTTAACACTTAATAAACCTTATCTCATTTGATTCTCTTAAGAACTCTATGAAGTTGGTGCCATCATTTGTCTTATTTTTTCAGTTGAGGGAGACAGATGTTAAATGACTTGTTCAGAGTCACACAGTTCATGTAATAATTGAAATGATTGAGAGACATAATAGTAATAATAATAATAATAATAATAATACATTTATTAACTAAGACTAGTAAATGATAGGTTGAGGTCAGAGGTCCTCCTGGAAGGCAACGATGAATCTCCAAAAGCATACAATGCTTAAAAAAGTCTTTGACAAAGGGAATGTGCCTTAGGGTGGAAATCTACTCTGGTTAGCAATAAATGAAGAGAATAGGCTAAAAGTCTTCAACTCCAACTGCTGAGGATATAATGTGGTTCAGTTGCTTCCTGATATTGGAACAGAGTCATCTATCTCTACCAAGTCAATTGCAAAATCTTCCATCCATGAAAAAAAATCTTGTACTTGAATAATTTGGCCCATCTTATTAGCAATATCGTTCAGAGAATGCCTGAGTAACCTACATGGGGCTAGTTTTTGAATGAGAAATAAGGAAGGGAACCCTCAATCCTAATAGGAAAATTGGAAAATAATTAATATGAACCAACTAATCATTTCTCTCACTAGTAATTTTCTGATATTTTAAGTAATTTCATGGTCTTGGTCCATAACTTAATGCACTGTGGTGCCATCTTGTTGTACCCTGGAGGGGGGGGAGGGGGCTCTAACCCTTAAAGGTAGAGATGGGAGTAAATATCTGGAAAAATTCCTGATGCCCTTCTATGTCTTCATGTCCCCAGGACATCTGAGAGGAGCAAGGCTTCCTGGGACTGGAACCACGCACCATGGCTATAGCCTCCACACCTGACCAGTTGGAATACGCTCATGACAATGAAACAGAGAGAAGTGGAAATAATTGTTTAGTTCCAGTGGCACTCGGAAAATTTGAATTAGATAACCGGGTTCAGATTCCCATTCTGATCATTACCCTGGTTGGATTTGTGGGGAACAGCATCGTGCTGTGGCTCCTGGGCTTCCGCATTCCAAGGAATTCCTTCTCTGTCTACATACTCAACCTGGCCGGGGCTGATGCTCTCTACCTTTGTGGCTCTTTTCTGATCTCCATAAATAAGATGGTTTGCTATTTGGATTCTTCTTTCATCCATAATATAGTGAATTATATCACATACTTGTCCTACTCTGTGGGCCTGAGCCTCCTGGTTGCTGTCAGCACCAAGCGCTGTCTATCTGTGCTCTTCCCCATCTGGTACCGATGCCACCGGCCCAAGCACACGTCTGCCACGATCTGCGCTGTCCTCTGGATTCTGACTGGCTTCGTCTGGCTAGTATTATTTGTCCTTTGTGTTTCAAAGTTTACTGACAATATCTGTTATGACATTGCTGTCATCATTTTTGTGTGGTTCCTCCTCCTCACTTGCACCCTGGCCGTGTCCAGCCTGGCCCTCCTGCTGGGGGTCCAGTGCAGCTCCCGGCGCCGGCAGCCCCCTAGGCTTTACCTGCTGGTGCTGCTCACAGTCCTCGTCTTCCTGATCTGTGGAGTACCCCTGGGGATGATTAGTTTCCTAATGTTCTACAAAGACGTTTCCAAACATCGTTGGCTTCCTCGGCTCCTGGCCTGTGTGAACAGCAGTGCCAACCCCTTCATTTACTTTTTCCTGGGCATCCAAAGGCATAGAAGATGGAGGGAGTCCCTTAGACTGGTCCTCCAGAGGGCCCTGGAAGAGGAACAGCACTTGGAAGGTGAGACAGGAGACACCCCCTCACACACCAATACCCTGGATATCTCATCTTGAGGCTAAGAACAAGATGCTCTGACTTGGAAGCACTTGAGATGAGCCCAGCTGCAGCACTCTTCCCACTTACTTGGGAGAGAAACCAGGGCTCCACCCCTTCCAGCCCTTCTGCTGGTTTGAGCTGAGATTTGAACTCTTACGTGGCCAAAATGTTTTTTTTTTTTTATTCAGGGCTTCCTATAAGTTAGACACATGAGTGTTGTAGAGGAAAGTGTTCCAGGACTTGGAATGAGAATACTTGAGTTGAAATAAGACCTGAGACACTTACTAGCTCTATGACCCTGGCCAAGAGACTTAAATGTCTGTCTCAGTTTCCTCACTTGTAAAATGAAATAGCGAAGGGGCAGCTAGGTGGTGCAGTGGATAGAGCACCGGCTCTGGAGTCAGGAGTCCCTGAGTTCAAATCTGACCTCAAACATTTAATAATTACCTAGCTCTGTGGCCTTGGGCAAGCCACTGAACCCCATTGCCTTGCAAAAAAAAAACTTTAAAAAATGAAATAGTGGGGGCAGCTAGGTGGCACAGTGGATAAAGCACCAGCCCTGGAGTCAGGAGTACCTGGGTTCAAATACAGCCTCAGACACTTAATAATTACTTAGCTGTATGGCCTTGGGCAAGCCACTTAACCCCATTTGCCTTGCAAAAAAAAAAAAGTGAAATAGTGAAAGCTATTTCCTCACTTGTAAATTGAAATGGCAATATGAAAACCAATCCAGTATCTTTACCAAGAAAACTTCAGATGGGCTCACAGAGTCACATGACAACAGCAAGACAAGGTCAGGCACTTGACTAAGTACTTCACAACCTTCTCATTTAATCCTCGTGGTATCCTTGAGAGTGAGGTGCTCTCAGGCCCTCTATTTTATACTTGGTAATATAGGTAGGCAAATAGGTAGGACTTTCCCTAAGGTCCCAAAACAAGTAAGTGTTTGAGCTTGGATTTGAACTCAGATATTTCTGACTCCAGAGCCAATGCTCTATGGTCATTGGAGTCCCCTCACTTATTGGAGGCTCCTTAATCTGGAGAATAAGGTCCAAGGCCTCATGTGTCACCAGCCCAGAGGGGTTCAGCTCCAACATGTGGCCACTATTGTTGACTTGCAGAGCAGTCGAAGTGGAAATACACCCTCTAAGATCCCATGTCTACATGTTCTTTCCTTTTTTTTAATTAAAGATTTTATTTATTTTGAGTTTTACAATTTTTCCCCCAATCTTACTTCCCTCCCCCCATCCCTCCACAGAAAGCAATTTGTCAGTCTTTGCATTGTTTCCCTGATATACATTGATCCAAATTGAGTGTGATGAGAGAGAAATCAGATCCTTAAGGAAGAAACAGAAAGTATAAGAGATAACAAGATCAGACAATAAGCTATCAGTTTCTTTTCTAAATTAAAGGTCCTTGGTCTTTGTTCAAACTCCACAGTTCTTTCTCTGTATGCAGATGGTATTCTCTATTGCAGACAGGCCCAAATTGTACCTGGTTATTGCCCTGATGGAATGAGCAAGTCCATCAAGGTTAATCATCACCCCCATGTTGCTGTTAGGGTGTTACATGTTTTCTCCTTAGCAATCTCTGGGAATGAAGGCAGTCAAGGGTAAGATTTCTCAAGGTTCCATGGACCATGCTCCCCCATTTTTCCTTCCTCTTTCAGGCTGGATCCACAAGGGACATTCCCCTGAGTTGATTCCAGCTCTACTATTCCCAACCCTCCATTCTCTGCTGGTTCTCCTTTCCCTTCTCCCCTCTCACTCCCATCATAGGGTTGAATCAACTCTTTCTCTTCCTTTAAAGATCATGTTTTGGAACTCAACATCCTCTCTAGTTTCCTGTTTGTGCAGATCTCAGTTTTCCAGAGTCTCTGGTCTCTATGTTCCTGTGACTCTGTTCTAATCTCTCTTTTACTCTGCATGACCCAGTTCCTGATAAGGATCTTATGGGAGAAGTCACACTTAAAGGAGACAAAAGCAAGGGAAGGGAACATGTCACAAACCACATAAATTGAACAACAATCTCCTAGGGAATATCCCAACTGTGAAATCACTAAGGTCATCGCCTGGCACAGAGGGGTTTAATTATATAATTTTTTTTGCTTTTTGTTATTTATATAGCCGATTATGTAAATCATTTACTCTATGTTAAGACATCCCTGCATTCCTAATGTATAATATTTGTGATATATTATAATCTTTTAACTGCATTTTATTTAAGATTTTTGCTTCCATGTTTATTAATGAAGTTGTTATATAATTTTATTCCTCTGTCTTTGTTTTGCTTTCATGGTTTAAGAGTCAGTATCATAATTGCTTCACAAAAAATTGTTTGGCAGGATTCCTTCTTTAGCTATTATTTCAAATAATTTATCTAATATTGGAATTAGGTGATATTTAAATGTTTAATAAAATTTACTTATAAATATATTTTGCCTCAGTTCTTTTTTTTCCCTTAGAAAGTTCATTTATGACCTCTCCAACTTCTTTTTCTAATGTAATTATATTTATATATTCTATTTCATCTTCTGTTCATTTTGGCAATAAATATTATTCTATTTCACCTAAATAGCTTAATTTGTTGGTATACAATTGAACAAAATAACTCCTTATAATTGATTTGATTTCATCTTTATTAGTAGTAGATTCAAATTTTTCATTTTTAGTTATTATTGGTGATTTAGTTTTTCTTTTTTAAATCAAATTAACCAATCATTTATTTTTTTAAGCTGTTTTCTTTCTTGAACCCAAGTCCCAGGTTTATTTATTAATTCAATGGGATTTTTAACAATTATTAGTCTTATCTTTAATTTTTAGGATTTATAATTTAGTGTTTATTTGAGTACTTTAGTTTGTGCTTTAATATAGTTTTTTCTTTTTAATTTTATGTCCATTGATCTTCCTTGTCTATTCTTTTGATATATGATCAGTTGGTCCTGAGAGAGAGATGTTTCACTATTCCAAAGGGATGGATGATGGCTTTCGTTGTTCTTTGCCAATCTTAAGGGAGTCAGGTTCACTTTTCCAAATTTGAGTGGCTCAGACAGAGACGGGTGCTGTAATGTTTGCCCAGGAAAATGTTACAGTTCTAGGGTGTCTGATGAGCTCAAGTTCTGGGGATGTTCTATTATTGCTGAGCAGCGTAGCCCTATGAGCAAGTTGACATCCTACTGTTTAAAACTGTTGTGAATCATACCGTATTGTTCAGTAATTCATCAAAACCAGGATGCTGCTGATCAACCCATTGAGAGACAGATTTTGATGGTACGATTTGTTGCCAATTTGTTGCTAGGAAATCATGTACTGATGCTTTGGCCAGGGCTACTAGAGACCCAAGGTGCCACACTGATACAGGAGAAGAAAGGAATGTAAAGGCCCAGGACTCCCACAGCATCCAGATTATCACTAGAGCTCCTGTTTCTTCTTGATCAGGTCAAGGGGTGAAATGGCTCTGACAAAGACAAGTGAGAAGGATATATTTGCGTAACTGTCCTCTTGCTATAATAAACATAAATGTGCAGGTCACGTCATCACATATATTTCAACATGGTACTCTGCCATTACAAAGGATGAACACCCATTCTAGAATGTAAGTGCTTGGAGACAGAAATTTTCCTGATTTTTGTTTTGATTGTATTCAATAGGTATAGTATCCTCTTTCATTATTGGTATGTTCTTTAAGATTAGGACTAGTTGAACTCATCCTGTGAAAGAGCATTCTGAGCTTGTATTGGTCTGATCTGCCACAGTTGAACACACTGTAATTTGTCTCAAACATAGTGAAGTCATTTTGGTGTTCTTCAGTAATGAAGGACAAGAACCAAACAGGTTATTTAATCTTCAACTAATTTTTATTCTATGTTTCTAGGGTCCCTTATTAAATATAATCTTATTGTATTTCAATCTTAAAAGAGACTATTAATATTTCTACTTTTAACTATAAAATTTATATCCTAATATACTGACAATCTTTGTAAACTGCTTAGGGGAAAAAAAGGTGCATCTTTTTCTATTCCTATTCAGTTCTCTCCAGGTAGCTATCACACTTTTCTTATGTAAAATTCCATTCAAATCTAAATCCTTAACTTCTTCCTTATTTATTTTTACTTAGATTTAACAAGTTTTGAGAAGGGAAGATTAAAGTCCCCCACTATTATAGTATTGCTACTGAAGTACAATATCAAAGATTGTGAAATTCCTGTGTAGAAAGGGGTCCCGGGCATCCTCTGGGCCTTGAGGAATTCCTTAGAAATACAAATTTGGCCAGGTGCCTTTGGGTCTGAAAATAATAATAAGACTCAAGCACTTGACCAGGGGATCCAGGATATACCATAAAAATTGTTTGTAGAATCACAGAGCACCCTCATCAGCCTAATTATCTTGCTGTATCTGTTAAATTCCAGGACTGCCACCCCCTTCCCCAGGTGTGGCTGGAACAATAACTTAATAAATTCTTCTGGAAGCTCATGAATATGTGACTCCCCCCCCATCTCAAGAAATATGTTCAAAGACCCTTTCTGTCTATATGGAAGTGCATATTTACATATGATAAGACCACCTTTGCTTCTGTATCCTGCCTGCTATCAGTATTTCCCCCCCAAACACTATAAAAACCAGATCCCCTAAACACTCAGGTACTGTCTGATTTGGGTATTCCACTCTTTCATTAGACTGATAAGCAGCCAACTTGCTCCCAGTCACAAAGTTAGCCATTCCCAATAATGGAAAAAGTGAGTAGACTATCATATCCAAGACATCAAGCAAACTTTCCCAAACATTGCCTCCAGTGTGGAAAAGATCACTTCTCTTGGGGGTGGGGTGGGGATGTAGTTCTCAGTTTGCTCTTAGTTTTCTGTCTCCCCTGTACTCTCTATAAAATCTCCCTGCAAGGTTGATTCAGTCACCTATGCCTAAGGATCTCCCTACCAATATATTTATCAGGACATGCGACATGACAATTTGTAAACTTTGTTCTGAGGGGAGAGCATTAAATGGGATTGGACCATCAAAGTCTGCCGCCAGCAGGTCCAGCCTGCACCTGGGTATTGACAAGAGCCGGGTTGAAGAAAAAGCCACAAACAACTTAATGTTGTGAATAACTTTCTCTTAACTTTATTGTTTAATATCCAAACTGTTAACAAAACATATCTCAGAAATAACAAGTAAGATGTAATCTAGCTGAATGACTTTCCTGTTTAGATTTATGATATTAATGTTTTGAAATCTGTCGACTTCCTTAATCAGAATTTTTCCCATACACTTTGGGATGTTTAGGTCAAGGTTCATTGCTGAACCAATCATTCCATTTAATGAGCAAGAATGCATGCTTGATTTCTGGTAACCGTCGTTCCAGGGTCACCTGCATTCCAACTCCACAGAAGATGGCCCTCTACAATTCCCCCTTCTTGTGGTGAAACCTTAAAATGTCTTTTTGGGTGCCCCTATGTTGTCCCAGAGAAAAAGGACATTTGAGACAAATGGGAATAAAGCATACTATCAATAATAACACAAAATACCAGGAACATGCTCACTAATAAGTTCATAAAATGAAAAGGATCAAAACTATTAACATAATTAAACAAATTATCAAGATCTGAGTCCATTTCCATTGTAGGTGTCAAGGCAAGATTATTAACTATTTTATGCAATTGACTCATATCCATAGTTATGGAATCATTATACCTTATTCAATTCAAATAATTTTTATATTATCCCAAGGAATAAGTGAAGCATTATATTTCAAAGGAGTAACACAAATAGCAGAGAATCTATAATCACTTTGTAATTGTAATCTCATCTCTATTGCATCCAGATGATACCCTATGTTGAGTACAGAGGTTTGTAATGCATTAATGAAATGATAAAGATCTTCATTAACTCTATCCTGAGCTTTTAATGCTCTAGTAACATTTTCTGACAAGTTTTGAATATATTTTATTTCTCTCTTTTCCTTATTTATCACTTGTATGGACATAGTTGTGGACTTAGAAGCTACAGTAGCTGCTATAATACTTAATATTCCAAACACAATGTACTTCGCACACCTCTTTGGCCTAATTCTTTTTAATACTGTAGACCATCCTTCCACCTTAGTGGGTATTGTAGCAAATGTTGGTTGTCTTATTATAAAAACAACATCATCATCATTCATTACTTCTTTATCTACACATACTCAAATAGTGTAATTATAACAGCTAATATTGTACTCCTCTTTTGCTCTAATAATATTGATATTTTTGGAAGATGCTATCATGAAAACGATATTTGGTCCTGGGCATGCAATCATTAACAAGTTTTCTTCTACATAAGATTTTTTGCTTTGAATTATATTCCAATGTATAAATCTTATCTCATCTATTGCTACCATAGCCTTCCATATCTCCAAATTAGTTATTCCATTTCCGGGTATACAATTGACCTATATAGCCTGGAATATCTGATGGAATAGCAGTATTAGGAAAATTCCATACTTGTAAAAAAATAGAATGATTATAAATTCCTCTGTATGGAGGAATGCAACCCAAGGTGGAAAATGTTCATGAGCATAATCCCAACCATGTAAATGTAAACAGGGAGGTTCTGTAGGAAATCTTTTTATACCTTCAGAACTCTCTACAAATGGAATTCCTAACATTTCTAAGGTCTTAAATGATCCCATGTTATACATATTTGAATGAGTTGTATGATTAACTTTACTTAATGCATGGTTCAACAGTGCAATTTTTAATAAAAACATATCGGTATCATAATATTTAAACCAGAAAAATTTTACTTAACTTCTCTTTTCAGCATCTCTTCTTTGATATTTCCAATAGTAAATTTGTTGTATCCCAAATGTTTTGTAGCTTCCCCTATCATTACAACTTCGGCCATTCTTTCTCCCCATTGTATAATAGTTACCCCATGAAGGGTTTTAAACATAAGTCCAATATTCAGTTCCTTTTGCAGTCCCCAAATTGTCCATGATTAATGTATCACAAATTTTCCTATTATTAGTCCAAGTTGTGCTCTCCTTTTTTGTGATCTCTTCTGTCTCCTTTTGTCTTTTCTTTTTCGATTGCTTACGTGTAAGTTATTT
Organism: Macrotis lagotis; assembly: GCF_037893015.1. Lineage (NCBI taxonomy): Eukaryota > Metazoa > Chordata > Mammalia > Peramelemorphia > Peramelidae > Macrotis > Macrotis lagotis. The sequence continues at coordinate 277,359,799 of NC_133660.1, forward strand.
ATTTTCTGTTTTACTTGATATATCTGGTCTGCATGGTCATCATCTAGTATCCATATAGCTTCTCCATCTGTGGACAAAAAAGAAGCATACCCTCATCCCTATGTTAATAATTGATCAGGTCCTTTCCATTATCCATCCTTAGGGTCCTTCCACATGGCCATGCCCTTCTCTTCATGTTGCATATCCTTATTAAAAAATCTGTAGGTGTTAATTGTTTAGCATTTAATGTTAAAAAAAATTCATGGTACATAAGGCAAGATTTATTCTTCTCTTTTGTTTCCCTTTTGTCCCTTTATATTCCTCATTCTTTTGTACTTCCAGAAATCTCTTAAGATCTTTATGTTTCTTTTCTACTAAAGTTTGACCAATGGGGTCATAGGGAATGTCTGTAATATGTTTTATATTGTAATATAGGTAGAACTGTTTTAATGCCATAGAAGTATATCCAGGGCCATTATCTGTTTTTATGGATTTTGGTATCCCTTTATATGATAAAAAGATTTTCTTTATACTTCTCTTAATAATCTTATGAATTTCAAAATTCATATCCCAAATTACTTTAAATTATTTACGTTCAAAACCTAAAAGTTTGCAAGTTCTTATCTTTATCAGTGCAATTCTAACTTCTCCATGCTCTAATTTAAAGGCACTTTTGTCTTTACTGATCAACGTTTCTCAATTTTAGAATATTTAAGGACATGGCCATATCATAATCAAAATTGCACATTTTTACAAATTTCTTAATTGTTATATGTATTTTCAAATTACTTTGTACAAAAGATTAGCCCATTAGAGAATTATCTAATTGAAGCAACAATAACAAAAAAAATGAACATTTACCTGGCAATTTCTTTCATATCAAACTTTTCATGTTATGGGGTTGATTACTCTCCAATCAATTCACTGTCAGACATCGCAAAAGTGGCTAATTTACCCCCAACCTTATTTAAACACCTATCTACCTTAGTGGGTATTGTAGTAAATTTTGGTTATCTTATTATAAAAACAACAGCGTCACTCATCACTTCTTTGTCTGTACATGCTCGAATAGTGCAACTATAACAATTAATATTATGCTCCTCTTTTTCTCTAATAATGTTGACTTTGTGGAAGATCTTATCATGAAAGCTATAGGCCGCAGGCAAAATTAATTTTAACCCAGAGCTCCCTCTTGTGGCATGTTTTAAATCAGATCCCTTCCTTCTTGATTCTGGAAAAAGAAACGCTCCTTTTCTTTTAGCTTGACTAGTGCAATTCTCAAGAACATCAGTTTTCCATATTAAGTCATCTCCTGGTGTAGAGTGGTTTTTTGCTATCCTAGTCCAGTCTTCCAGGGCTAATATTTGTCTGGCCAATGTTTCTATCATAGTTAAAACATATGGACAAGTATAGTCACGTGTGCTTGTTGCTGATTTGAATTCCTGAAATATTTTAAAATCTAGATGATCATACTCTCTCAAAAATATTTCCTGGGTTCTTTGGATCAGATCTCTCAAATACAGGAAAGGAGAACAATACCTCTTTCATGTCCCATTGAATCTCCTCTCCTTTATCCACTGCTTTTTGAGCTACCTTTGGAACCACATTCATAGGCCCCTTGTGTTGGTTAGTGTTTTCTTCCTTAGACCATAAAGGAGCAGAAGGTGGGTTGCTAGAGATAGGAGGTGGTGGCTTTGGAGGCAAACGCCACCATTCTTCTTTCTCATTTTCCTTTTTACTCCTATTTTCCTGCTGAATAGTTTGAACATCTACACCAATGTTTAATATCCTCTGAGCCAAAAGAATATCTCCAGGGGGAATCATACAGATTTTTGAAACATAATGAAAAGACTCCTATAGGAAATGCCTCCTGACCTTCCTGTCTAAAACATTCACTCATCTGTTTTCCTTACAGTCTCCCATTTTTCAGCATTTAGCACTCCTTCTTCTGAAAAGCATGGACAACACTTTTGGACACATTCAATACATTCTTCCAATAGTTTTATTGTTATTAACAAGCTTCTTTCTTTGACTATCTGCTCTAACACTCTCAAATAATGTCCTCTATCCTTAGATCGTCCCTTTCCCATATTAATGCTGTTTTTAAATCCAGTGAATATATACATATATATATATATGTATATATATGTATATATATATATATATATATATATACATGTATATATATACATATATATATATCCTCTTACCTGCATCTTGTAGCAGGCTCTGTGACCCTAGAATACCCAGGCAATGTCTTTCCTTTTAAGACTAATTCTCCTCCAGGTTGTCTCATGTTTCAGGTGCTGTTCACTGCCAGCAGGTCCAGCCTGCACCTGGGTATTGATGAGAGCCGGGTTGAAGAAAAAACCACAAACAACTTAATGCTCTGAGTAACTTTCTCTTCATTTTATTGCTGAATATTAATACTCTTATAACAAAGCTTATCTCAGACACGACAAGTCAGACAAAATCCAGCTGCATGGCTTCCCTGGTTATATTTACAATATTTATGTTTTGAAATCTGTAGACTTCCTTAATCAGAATTTTTTCCATACACATTGAGTTCAGCGGATTTAGGTCAAGGTTCATTGGTGAGCCAACCATTCTGTTTAATGAGCAAGAATACATGCTTGGTGTCTGGTAATCTTCGTCCCAGGGTCACCTGTATTCTAACTACTTAAGCTGGCCCTCCACAAGTCTTCCCACTAAACAAGCACTTCTTTCCCATTACTTGGGTCACATCTCTAAACTTTCCTTTTCATGTGTCATTAAATTCATTGTGACTTGAGCTGGATAATGACATGGGGATATTCTTGACCAACACCCCAGCACTCCATAGGTGAAAGTCAGCAGTGCCCAGCAAGGACCCAAGTACCATGATGTCAATTTTCACCCAAATTCCTCAAGGCTCAGTCAAGGCAAATGGAAAAGAAAGAAATACTAATGAGTCTTTTTCATTATTTTGATGATTCTGAAGTTAGGACATTTCTTATTACAATTAATGCCATCAGATCAGTCATCAAATTTTGTGAGTTGGAAGCAAATGGACATGGGGTTATTATAGTCAGAAATTTTATGAGGTTATTAGACTATCAATCTGAAGGTTTACCTCACCATTGTGCTGACTTTTTGCTGTGTCTGTGAAAACTGGATGACCTACCAGGGCCATGCCAAGACATGCATCACTTTCATTTGAATTTTCTTAGTAAGATTTTGAAGATCACCAGGTGGATAAGATTCCAGACACTGAGATTCTTTCTCAAGCTAAAACGTTCAAATGCTACTACAGGGCACAACTTTGAAGCTGCTGCTCCAGCAGCAGAGTAAGGATCCCAGCAGCAGATCCATACTCCTTCCTAAGGTTCCCAGCAGAAGATCCTTACACTACTATCCTATTATGATGGAATGGCCACACTATTAGGATGCCAAATATACATTTGCCAAAAAACTATTTTATTGAGAACTCACACGGGGAAATTGCTCCCAAGAGGATCAGGACATAGGGACCCTTGAAGGTCTCTCTTAATTTTAGAATTGATTGTCTAGCATGGGAGACACTGGCACAAGACTGCCCAGAATGACATGATCTTATCATGAACAAGGCAAAATTGAGATAGCTCAAAGGAAATGTGAGATTTGATAGTTTGGAAGTAAACACCCCAGATATTTACATAAACTCTTTGAGCCCAACCTGTGACACAGCATTCTGAGCCCATATTGGTCTGATAACTCACAGTTGGAGACACTATAATTTGCCTAAAACATAGTGATATTATTTTAGTCTTCTTTGATAATGAAGGACAAGAAGAAGTCCCCCGCCATTTATACTTTTCTCTCTCCTGGCACCCTAGCCCTTCTCACCAATCTGCCCTCCCTTCAATCAACCCCCCTCCCTTTTCTTTCCACTTTTCCCTCCTAAAGAGTGCTATTAAGTTCCTTTTAAGGGACTGATAACTAAACTAGGAAGAGACAAAATAGAAAATAAAATATTGGTCAATTTTGCTAATAAATATTGATGCAAAAATTTTAAATAACACCTTAACAAAGCTAATATATCAAGTTATCACTAGAACAATGCTCTATGTATGTCCAGGTAGGATTTTTATACGAATTCAAGGATGGTTGAATATTAGAAAAACAATCAGCATAATTGACTACATCAGCAATAAAGCTAATGGAAATTATATGATTATCTCTATAAAAGTTGAGAAAGCTTTTGACAGACTACAACAGCCATTGCTATTATAAACATAAGAGAACACAGACATAAATGGAGTTTTCCTTAAAAGAACAAGCAAAAATGATACATGATATGAATAAGGTAGAAGCATTCCCAATAAGATCAGGGGAGAAAAAAAGTGTCCTTTATCATCATTATTATTCAATAGTGTATCAGGAATGTTAACTTTAGTATTGAGAGAAGAAAAAGAAATTGAAAGAATTAAAATAGACAAAGGAAACAAAAACTTCACTCTTTGAAGGTGATATGATGGTATTCTTAGAGGAGAGCCACTGGACCAGTTCATCTCCACCATCTCTTGCCCATGTGTACATTGTTTGCTCAGGGGGGTTCTACCTGTAACTTCCCCTTGATTCTGGAAAGAGGCGTGACATGATTATTTCCTACATGAGTCTGTATATCCTATCTAGGGAAAGTCCTATCTCTGATTTAGACAATGTAGTATGAGTAATGGTGGAAGGAGAATCTAGCTGACAGAAGTCAATGCCCAGTCTTGTGGTGTGGCTAACTGTTGGACTTGCAGTAGTTCACAGCAGTCTGAGAACTGGCTTGGGTAGCTGTACCCCTGGGTCAGGACTAGATTCACTCTCTCTCTCTCTCTCTCTCTCTCTCTCTCTCTCTCTCTCTCTCATTTTTTGCAAATCAATGGGGTTAAGTGACTTGCCCAAGGTCACTTAAGAGCTTTAGGTAGGGGTTTCATTAAGTGAGATTCTATTAAGACTATAATTGGAATTTAGTGAATTGTATTCACTGGAAGTTCTAATTAAGTAAAGCAACAAGTTTAGATCATGGGACTTTCAATTGATTTTCTCTTATGTCTGATACCAGGATGGTCAACAAAAAGAAAATGCTACTGGGCAAATGTCATGTTCTTGGAGCCAAGGAAGCCAATGGGCTAAAGATGTCAAGTAATTATTAAGTGTCTGAGGATTTGAACTTAGGTCCTCCTGACTCCAGGGCCCGTGCTCTATCCACTGTGCCACCTAGCTGCCCCCAGGACTAGATTCTCAGTCCCTGGTCAGAGGTGCACAGGATTCTGATCCAGAGGAAATACCAGTGACCTATGACTAAGTCAGCCAGGTGACTATTGCTTATACCAGTCTAGTCAGAATATTTTCCTGGGGAGTACCAAATGTCTGGATATATCCAGAAGCAGGGTACATATATTCTAGACTGTACAACTTAAAGAGATAGGTGACTGAGACTCCTGTGAAATGTAATGATGATACCTGGATCCCTTGTAAAGATGCACAACCTGGGGCATTTGTTAAGGGAAATTGTGATTATGAGTTACTGTGAACTTGCAAGGATAGTGCAGAAATGGCCATTTGCAAGAAAAATAATTTAAGAAACATCACTAGGTATATTAGCTACTCTTGGGGTTGGTCCAATGGCACAAAATTAGGGATTTCTTTTTATCAATTTTGGAGCTAAGAGGATCTTTCTAAGGACATTGGTATAAAAACTTGCCAGTCAAAAGGGGTTCAGCAACTTTGGAAGTGTACTTATTATCATGAAAGTTATAAGGCCTATTTAGGGGGGGCCCTTGGAAGTAAGGATAAACAGTAGTATGCATTTGTTGGAAAACAGGAAGCTGTATTTCTGGAAGACCAACCAGCACTAAAGGGACATTATTGGATCTGTGGAACTACTGCCTACACCCAGTTGTCCAAAAACTGATCAGGGAGTTGCTATAAAGTGTTGGTAAGGTCAATACTTTTCTTTCTGCCTGGAGAAGGAGAAGGCCAGTTAGGGATAAGGTGATATGATGATTTAAGTTGAGAGAAAAGGAGTGTGGATACCTCATTAACTAAGACTTGGGATGCCAATGGGTGGGGAGATACATAGCCCCCAGAAATAATTACCCAGAATTATGAACCTGTTACCCGGGCACAAGATGGGAGTTGGGACTATAAAACCCCAATTTATACCCTGAATAGACTAATAAGGCTCCAAGCTGTTGTTGAAATAATTGCCAGTCAAAGAGCTAGGGCCTTGGACTCGCTGGCTGATCAAGCCATGCTAACAAGAGAGGCGATTATTCATCATAGATTAGTATTAGACTACTTGTTGGCTAAAGAAGGAGTCTGTGGTAAACTGAATTTATCAAACTACTGATTAAAGATAGATGACAATGGACAAGTGGTAAAAGAAATAGCCAGGGCTATCAGAAAGTTGGCACATGTTCCAGTCCAAATCTGGACAAGCCCATTTAGTACCTCTTAGATGAATTGGTTTACTGGTTTGTGGTGGAAACAGTTTCTGTGGAAACATGGAAATTCCCATGCTGGGAATTTCACTATTGGCCCTAAGTGGGATAATCCTATTACCTGCGTGTCTCCCATGTATGATCCAGTTAATAACCCAAATAGTACAAAATTCTATCAGTAAATTAAGACAGGTAGCTCTAATAATGAAGAGATAAAAACACTGATAGAAAAAGTCAGTAGTCCTATCAAGGATGAGGATTGGGAATTAATTTGAAGAAGACATAGCTGTTGAAGTGTGAAGACCAAGTGGTTATTAAGAAGAAAAGGGGGGAAGTTGTGAGGAATGTAGGGCATTGTTGGTCTTCACAGGGTGTGGGGTGGTGGCCCTAGGGAATCCATTACCAAGGGGGAATGGCCCCAGTCAATCACAAAACTGGGAGAGTTTTCCTAATCCCATTCCAAAAATGATAAACCCAAGATCAGAAGAAACTAGTCTCACTCTAGCAGGTTTTTTTTTCATTTATAACAGTAACTTAACCAGAATCACAGTTTTGAACTCAGGAAGATGAGGCTTCCTTTTTTCCAGGTCACCACTCTCTCTATTGTACCACTTAAATGGTGAGTAATTTAGTTGAATTTAATTTTCCCCCTTTATTTACTTATCTATCTATCTATCTATCTATCTATCTATCTATCTATCTATCTATCTATTTCTTTCTTTCTTTCTTTCTTTGTTTTTTCCCTGTTGGAGGCTTCTTTATTTTGTGGTAAATGCCACTGGTGAACATAGACCACTAAGGAAAAATTCACTTTCACACACTATCTGGAAACATTTTGGTCTGCAACACACAATTGAAACAGGCCTGCAAATTTTCAAGAATTTATAAATAAAGCTGATCTCTAAGAAGATTAAAATTGTTCCATGTCTTCTATTTTCATGGGCAAACAAATATTTTCTTTTATGACTGTACTGAGATACCAAACAAAATGAGGACAGGTTAGAAAAGCTGTAGAGGCTTGACAGTAATAATTTTCCCTTCTTCATGTAAAATTACATGGATAGTAAATTAGCTTAAACTATCAGTGAGAGCCTCAAAACAACTAATGTTCTAGTTAAAAGATATGTATACTTTAAGCAACATTAAAACTTAAAATACTCATTTCCTTTCCTTTGATGATGAACATTCTGATTGACTCTCTCCCTAGGGTCTTTTCATTCCAATGTAAGTACCTGGCTCCAAGTTGTTGTACAGTTAGAGATTACTCATTAATTTGCGCATAGTATTTAAAAGCTATTTCGCCTCATCTACATGAGATCCTGCATTGAAAAATAAATTAATAAAAACTGCAATAAAATCAGAAGATTTCTTTAACCTGGAATTTTTTTTGGAGTTGGATTACTTTGTTCAAGAAATCAAATGGCAAAAGCCAGAAACACGACTTTTGCTGTTTTAATTAGAATGTGCAAAAATGTCTCAGTATTGCTCAAATGCTAAAAAAGGAAAAAAATCATGTTTAGGATCTAATCTCCATCATTAAGAAACTTGGGAAGAACTTTTCTGAATCTCTTCCATGCTGTGCCTTGTGATTTTAGGTCCTCAAGCTTAGAAGCAGAGGACTGAGCCACCAAAAAAAGTCAGTCTAATATCTGCAGCATAGAAATGAGTGTAAGCAGAATGGGGTCCTTAGAATGCAGATCATTCATTTCTTTTGATTGATTTAGCCATGTACTAGCATACTTGCTATAAAAAAATAGCAACCTAAAAACAGACTCAGATGTTGGTTACATACTGGTTCAGTTTCACACAAAAGAATGCACAAGAAGGTTAGTTATATTATTAGTCCGACAGAAGCATGAAGGAAAAAATA